>NC_057811.1:428620086-428632358 GCF_018294505.1 Triticum aestivum | reverse complement strand
GTACTCCAAGTCCCCTGGATTGCTTCCGTTCCAAAAATAACTCTCCCGAATGTTTCATTCCGTTTGGACTCCGTTTGATATTCCTTTTCTGCGAAACACTGAAACAAGGGAAAAAACATAAACTGGCACTGGGCTTTGGGTTAATAGGTTAGTCCCAAAAATAATATAGAAGTGTTTAATAAAGCCCATAAACATCCAAAACAGAATATAATATAGCATGGAACAATCAAAAATTGTAGATACGTTGGAGACGTATCACCGGCTATTAGCCACTGCAAGGAGCCTGAAAAAGAAGCAGCATCAGCTTCAAGCTGACCAAGATCTGCTCAACGATAGATGGACTGATGTCCTAGCAGCCGAAGAATACGACCTCAAGCGCTCAGCCAAAAGCTACCCGAAGCGCAAACTGCTACCTCAGTTCGATGATGAGGCGCCGGAGCCCATACCATCATCACGCAATGCGGCTGACCGACCACCACGTGGTCGGGATAAAGCGGCAACTCAAGCCGAACACCAGCCCGCCCCGCCTCGTCGTAAAGGCAGAGATAAAACAACTCGTGGTTATACATATGACCTTCGGCAAGACCTGGACAGCAGAGCAGGACATACCAGATCGATCTACGGATCACGAGGACGTGCCCCGACACGTGACGATGACTATCTATTCGGAACCCAGCAAGCCTAGTCACGCCCGGGCCGAAAACCACAGACAGACTCCATCCGAGCTACATCGCGATGCAGCCCAATATAGAGGCACCGCACACCCTCTTTGCTTCACTGACGAAGTAATGGAGTATGAATTCCCAGAAGGGTTTAAACCCGTGAATTTTGAATCATATGATGGAACAACTGAGCCCGCGGTGTGGATCGAGGATTTTCTTCTCCATATCCATATGGCCCGCGGAGATGACCTCCACGCCATCAAATACCTCCCGTTAAAACTCAAAGGGCCAGCTCGACATTGTTTAAACAGTCTGCCTAAAAACTCTATTGGCAGCTGGGAGGATTTGGAAGACGCCTTCCACGACAACATCCAAGGTACATATGTCCGGCCACCAGATGCCGATGACTTAAGTCACATAGTTCAATAGCCCGGAGTGTCAGCCAGGAAATTCTGGACTAGGTTCCTAACTAAAAAGAACCAGATCGTCGATTGTCTGGATGCCGAAGCCCTAGGGGCCTTCAAACACAGCATCCGCGACGAATGGCTCGCCCGCCACCTCGACCAAGAAAAGCCAAAGTCCATGGCAGCCCTCATGGCACTCATGTCCCACTTTTGTGCGGGTGAGGATAGTTGGCTGGCCCATGGCAAAAACACGGCAAGCGAAGCGGGCACCTCCGAGGTCAAAAATAGCAATGGCAAGCTCCGATGCAACAGGCACAAACATCGAAGCAATGGTGATAACACCAATGACACTACAGTCAACGCCGGATTCAATGGCTCCAAGTCCGGTCTGCGGAAGAAGCCATATAAAAGAAACAATCTGGGACCATCCAGCTTGGACCGCATACTCGACCGTCTGTGCCAGATACAAGGCACCCCAGAAAAACCAGCCAACCATACCAACATGGATTGTTGGGTTTTTAAACGGGCGGGCAAGTTAAATGCCGAAAACAAGGAGAACGAATCGCAAAGCAAGGATGATGACGAGGAGCCCCGGCCACCGAACACAGGGGGACAGAAGAAGTTTCCCGCTCAGGTCAAAACGGTAAACATGATATACGCTACCCACATCCCCAAGAGGGAGTGCAAGCGCGTACTCAGGGACGTCTATGCGATAGAGCTAGTCGCCCCAAAATTCAATCCATGGTCGTCATGTCCGATCACCTTTGATTGTCGGGATCATCCGACCAGTATCCGTCATGGCGGTTCAGCTGCACTGGTCCTTGACCCAATAATTGATGGATTCCACCTGACGTGAGTCCTCATGGACGGTGGCAGCAGCCTCAACCTGCTCTATCAGGATACAGTGCACAAAATGGGCATTAATCCATCACGGATCAAGCCCACAAAGACTACCTTTAAAGGAGTCATACCAGGTGTAGAGGCCCGTTGTACGGTCTCAATCACACTAGAGGTCGTCTTCGGATCTCCGGACAACTTCAGAAGCAAAGAGTTAATCTTCGATATCGTTCCCTTTCGCAGCGGCTATCACGCACTACTTGGACGAACCGCATTTGCTCGATTCAACGCGGTGCGACACTATGCTTATCTCAAGCTCAAGATGCACGAACCACATGGCGTCATAACATTTAATGGAAACACGGAATGCTCCCTCCGCACCGAGGAGCACACCGCTGCCTTAGCAGCAGAAGTACAGAGCGGCCTTTGCAAGCAGAACCTTAATTCGGCGGCCGAGCTCCCGGACACTATCAAGAGAGTCCGAACTATTCTGCAGGACAGCCCAGCTCGTCAAGAGCTCCACTAGCAATTTGACCTCCGTCACAATCCCGATCAAGTGGCGGCATTCGTACCGCGCGTACATAACTACGCACTCAAAATACATAGACGGAGGCATAACTAGTTTGTGATCCACAATATGGCTCGACCGCCCCCAGACACACATACTTTCACTATTTCCTTTTTCTCCTTTTCAGGTTTCTTTTCCATAGGCCTCCCCTGATGGCCTAATCACCGGTCCATTGGAAGGATAAATACACCAAGACGATAGTAAGCATGGACGTATAGGGGAATTTTTAGGTGGTCTCTTTAACGATCACTCTACCTGTTTGCAGGACCCACACACAGCTCTCCCTTGATTGTGGCATATTAAATAGCATGTTGCTTATTGCACTACTTGTACAAATGCGCTATGACGTATTAATCAAATTATAATGGAAATAGTTTGCGGCCCAAATTCTGTGGCTCTAGCTTACTACTCTTCCTCCTTCCTTCTTTTTTCCTTTTTTGATCACCTCATTAGATAGCACCCGTACACTTTGGTACGTTTCAATTTGCCAGGGGCTTAATAGCGCCCGCAATACGGCAACAAAGTCTGAACACTTTTTATAGTATAGTTCGGCACCCGAATTTAGCACTATATGCATTGGCTCCGAATCATGTCTTTGGTCAATAGTTGGGTTGCCCGGCTCCTGTGCTTGCTACCTTACGTTCCGTTATATCGGCTAGGGTAGTAAAAGGAGAACTACTGCGATTGTGCCCTTGTTTACCCAGACGAGCACCTCAGTAGAGAAAGCCGAAAATTGACTGTCATGATGCGGCGAGAGCCGGTCAGCTCTTCGGAGGTCTCAAATCTTTAGAGATTTTTTCTGCATTACGTGAGGGATCGGTACTTACCCGATCAGGTGTTTACAGCATCCTAGTTCGGATACTAGGGGCTGCGCCTATATTTTTATTGTCAAACTCCTATGGCTAAGTGAGGGTCTTCAAGCCGCATAGTCTGATTGCCTGGTTCGTTGTGCTAAACACCTCCTTCAAGGACCAAACAATTGGATCAAGAGTGTTTAGATTACGTCCCGAACACCCCCGTACTACCTGGGTGGGGGCAGAAGCCGACGACTGGCCAACTCTGAGATTTCACAAAACACGGCCGCACAGGAGGTAAAATCTTTTAACAAACATTATATTACATAATGACTTTGTTCCATCATACAAGGCAGAGACAACATGAATGTATTCATTCGAAAATAATGTCTTGCGCACATTGTGTCATCACAATACGAGACCCCTCCAGGACGTCTTCAAAATACCGCTCGGGCGTGCGGTGCTCCTTGCCCCCAGGCGGTCCCTCGGTCACAAGCTTGACGGCGTCCATCTTCGCCCACCACACCTTGACGCGGGCGAAGGCCATACGCACGCCCTCGATGCAGACCGACCGCTTGACGACGTCCAGCCGAGGGTAGGCATTCACCAGCCGCTTCACGAGCCCGAAGTAGCTGCTGGGTATAGCTTCAGCAGGCCACAACCGGATTATTAAATCCTTCATGGCCAGTTCGGCCACCCTATGCAGCTCGACCAACTATTTTAGCTGATCGCTAAAGGTCACCGGATGTTCTGACGCAAGGTATTGCGACCAGAACAGCTTCTCCGTCGAGCTCCTTTCTTTGGCTTGGAAGAATTCCGCAGCATCAGAAACACTGCGCGGCAGATCCGCAAACGCCCCTGGCTCCCAATCCGGGTTAGTAAGAGATACCTCTTCTTCACATACTTGCTTTGCATACTAAACGCCTTACCCGCCGCGATTTCCTTGGCCTCCTGGATCTCCTGGAGGGCGCCCTGGGCTGCAACCCGGGCCTCTTCCACGCTTTGGCGAGCCTTGGCGAGTTCGGTCTCTTGAGCCAAAACATCGCGCTCCAAGGTCTCGCATTTTCTCACGGCATCCTGGAGCTCTTGCTGGACCTCATTAAGCCTGTCCCCGTGCTTCTTACGAGCGGCTTGTTCTTTGGCAGCTTTCTCCTCGGCTTTGGCCAGGGCCTTTTTAAGGACCTCGACCTCGGTCGCCGCTCCGACAAATATCATGGCACTACGGTCAATACACATCATTCATTCTTTCCGAATATACATAAAGTCGCAACATACCTTGCTTGTCCTCGAGCTGCCTTTTTACAAGGACGAGCTCTTCTTCGGCCTGCTCCAGACTCTGCTTTAGTCCGGAGACCTCCGCAGCATGAGAGGTGGCGGCCAGCAACGACACCTGCTTATTCATATAAGGCATCTTTAGTTAGTTTCCTGTGAAAATAAATTGATCCTCTGTCCGGCTTTTCTTTCCGAACACCGGATAGTGTCTCAGGGGCTACTGTCTATACTAGGACTTTTTCTTTTGCGTCACTTACCTCAAAGCCTGTCAGCAGGCTGCCGCAGGCTTTGGTCAGTCTGCTCTTGACGAACTGAACCCTCTCAATCACCGTACCCATATGGATACGGTGTTCCTCCACAATGGAAGCGCCTCGTAGCGCTTCCAGCAAATTATCCGGTGCCTCTGGTTGGACAGAGGTCACCGGCAGGACAGGCACACCTCCTTCTCTCGAAGGAGGCTGCTTGCCGGATTCCGGAGCCGTGTAGGTCTCCGGAACCGTATTCGGCTGGGCTCCGAACTGAACACGGCCTCCATCACCAGTCTCCATGGGGACCTGCTCCCCCCAGGTGTTCAGCGACCGAGGTTTCGCCCTCCGGCGCCACCCTGATGGCCTCCTGAACCTCTCCCTGGCCTGGGAAGGTCCTTTGGGACTGCACCTCGTCGTCGCCCTTGGCCTTGGGAGATTGAGCGGCCGGTGGTGACTCACTGGCCATCGCCTTGGAATCCAGCGAACCTCCTGATGAGGATCGCAGGGAGCTGTCATGGGCCGGACTGCAATAGCATAATTAAACATGTTAATACCATGAAGAAGAGAGGCCAGATACATGGACGTATACGGGTTTTTAGTACTTACGATGCGGCCAGGGGCTTGCTTCGGGGGCGTCGGTCCGGGTTGTTGTTGACGTCCCACGCGGAGTTATCCGCGAGGGGGCCCTTCCCCCTCTTGGGCGCCTCCGCCTCCAGATTTGTGGATGTCGCCCTCTTCTTCCTTCCCCATCAGGGGGAGAGTTGCTTTCTTCCTCCTCCTCCTCCTCGTCGTCTTTGGTGGCAGAGGAGTGAGTCTTGTCTTCGGACTACACGTCCGAAGCTCCTTTGCGGCGAGGGACACTTTTGGCCCCCTTAGCCTTCTTCTTGGCCTTCTTCTCTGACGCCTTGTAGGGCACCGGAAGCAGCATCTTTGCCAGGAGCGGGATGACTGGTTCCTCGGGCAGCGGAGCTGGACACCGAATCCGCTCCGCTTTCTCTGTCCATACCTAAAAAAATACATAGTGAAGTTTTAGCTATCTTCCTTGAACAAGCAAGTAGAGGATGTACCTTGAGACGAGAAAGACTTGCCGCACTGGCAGGATGGGCAAGATCGTGCCCGCGGTCCGAGTCTATGTCCGGCGGCGTCTCATTGCCTTTAAAGAGCAACTTCCAGACATCTTCGTGAGTGGTTCCGAAGAGCCTTTCCAAGGTCTGGTGCTTCTCCGAATCAAATTCCCATAAAGGGCATATTCGGCTCTGGCATGGAAGGATCCGGCGAACTAGCATCACCTGGATCATGTTGACGAGCTTGATGTTTTTATCCACCATGCTTTGGATGCGCGTTTGCAGAGCTATCAGTTCGTCCGACGAAGCCAATTTGGGCCCTTCTCTATCCAGGAGGTGAGCCACATTGGAGCTCCGCATTTGAACTCGAGCCGCGGCCCAGGTGGCGTCGCGGGGCTCTGTGATATAGAACCCCAATTTCTGCCACTCTTTGACGGTCTCCACAAAAGTACCCTTGGGCCATGTGACGTTGGGCATCTTGCTCACCATGGCACCTCCGCACTCCGCGTGTTGACCATCCACCACCTTCGGCTTCACGTTGAAGATCTTGAGCCATAGTTTGAAGTGGGGAGGAATGCGGAGGAAGGCCTCGCACACGACAATAAATGTTGAGATGTTGAGGAAGGAGTTTGGGGCTAGATCATGGAAATCTAGCCCATAATAGAACATAAGTACGCGGACGAAAGGGTAGAGAGGAAACCCTAACCCGCGGACGAAATGGGGGATGAACACCACCCTCTCATTGGGCTTCGGGGTGGGGACGACTTGCCCTTTGGCCGGAAGCCGGTGAGCGATTTGTTTCACCAGATATCCGGCCTCCCGAAGCTCGGTGATGTCCTTCTCCTTAGCGGAGGAGGCCATCCACTTGCCTTGCCCTCCAGATCCGGACATGGTTGAGTGCTTTCTTGAGGCGGAAAAGATGAGGACTTGGGCGCTAGAGCTCATGAATGGAAGGGCAGAGAAAGAGAAAAGGCGTGGGTGAAGAAAGGGAATCCTTATCCCCTTATAAAGTCAGTGAATATCAAGCGCCCCACTCGCCTTAAAACTCGCCTGTTCCCAAGGAATGTGCAAACGGCACGGTTGGATTACCCGTGCCCATATTGATGAGAATCCCGCAATAAGGGGACACGATCTCCGCTTTGACAAGACATGCCAATGAAAACCGCATCTCGAAACGTGGGACGGCGGACGAAAACGGTTCGAAATAATGACCGGGGAGACGTGATGTCATGTTGTAAAAAGTTGTCAGCAGATTGGACTCGTGAAATATTATACTCTCTGTGGTTGTGTGTGTGGTACTTGTGTTGCAGATCTGGACACGTTCGTTACGTCCGAAGATTATCTTGGAGTATTCGGAAAGGGGAACCCGCCTTGCAATGCTGAAGACAATCTGCGCGCCGGACACCTCATCATTGAAGCCTGGTTCAGGGGCTACTGAGGGAGTCCTGGACTAAGGGGTCCTCGAACGTCCGGCCTATTGGACATGGGCCGGACTAAAGGGCTGTGAAGGTACAAGACCGAAGACTCTCTCCCGTGTCCGGATGGTACTGTCCTTGGCATGGAAGGCAAGCTTGGCGTCCCAATATGAAGATTCCTTTCTCTGTAACCGATCTTATGTAACCCTAGATCCCTTCGATGTCTACATAAACCGGAGGGCTAGGTCCGTAGAGGCCAACAATCATAATCATAGTCATACATGCTAGACTTCTCGGGTTTTAGCCATTACAATCTCATGGTAGATCAACTCTTGTAATACTCATATTCATCAAGATCAATCAAGCAGGAAGTAGGGTATTACCTCCATAGAGAGGGCCCGAACCTGGGTAAACATTGTGTCCCCCGTCTCCTGTTACCATCGACCTCAGACGCACAGTTCAGGACCCCCTACCCGAGATCCGCCGGTTTTGACACCGACAGTTGTCACCGTTTTCATCGGTATGTTACTGCCCGAGATGCGATCGTCGGTATCGTCATACCTAGTTCAATCTCGTTACTAGTAAGTCTCTTTACTCGTTCCATAATGCATCATCCCGTAACTAACTCATTAGTCACATTGCTTGCAAGGCTTATAGTGATGTGCATTACCAAGAGGGCCCAGAGATACCTCTCCGACAATCGGAGTGACAAATCCTAATCTCGATCTATGCCAACTCGACAAACACCATCGGAGACACCTGTAGAATAACTTTATAATCACCCATTTACATTGTGATGTTTGATAGCACACTAAGTGTTCCTCCGGTATTCAGGAATTGCATAATCTCATAGCCATAGGAACATGTATAAGTCATGAAGAAAGCAATAGCAATAAACTAAACGATCATAGTGCTAAGCTAACGGATGGGTCTTGTCCATCAGATCATTCTCTAATGATGTGATCCTATTTATCAAATGACAACACATGTCTATGGTTAGGAAACTTAACCATCTTTGATTAACGAGCTAGTCTAGTAGTGACATACTAGGGACACTCTGTTTGTCTATGTATTCACACATGTACTAAGTTTCTGGTTAATACAATTATAGCATGAATAATAAACATTTATCATGATATAAGGAAATATAAATAACAACTTTATTACTGCCTCTAGGGCATATTTCCTTCAGAATTAGGACTAAAGTGACACCCCGGCAAAACTTTTAGGACCTCGAGTGCATTTAACTCATAAGTTTTCATCTAGTAGTCGATATCACCCATAAAGTCACTGCCATCCTTGTGATCTCATCATCAGAAAGCACTTCAAACATTGAAAACAACCAATTTCTCGCAACTGGTTTTGTGCTCGCCATCAAATGCTCCAACAACAAAGGGTCTACCAACGCCCACACACATCGTGCCATCGTACACTCAATCAGGTTGTGCCTCCATGAGTCTTGCATTCCACAAACACTACATTGTCCTCCGTGGCCATATTTCTACGTTTTCGCACATCTTCTGTAGGGAGTGGCGGGCTAGTCCCCACAAGAATATTTTCAACTGTCCCAAGATTTTTTTATAAGTAGCCATATTCGAAGACCCCGGCCTCTCCTCAAGCTAGTCCTCTCTTCTCTTTTTGGTTTCCACCATCATTCTATAAGCCGAGCGAACTGAAAACCGCCCTAACTTCTCAAAGCCCCAGGACCAGAAATCTTCTATGCTGCGGGTACATATTGGGATATTCATAATCGCCTCTGCAACATATGGAAGATAAACTTGCGGCACTAGTTCAGCATCCCACCTTATTTTTGTAACGTTAATTAGTTCACTCGGGAATTATGGAGGGTCTGCCACCAATGCCACAATCGGGCGCATGTTCTTAGGCCTTGGAATCGAATTCATATTCCATATCTCTATAGACATACCATTGCCTATTTTTCTTACTACTCCCTATTTCAGAATGTCCCCGCCCTCTACCAATGATCGCCATATCTGTGACGGATGCGTACCAACTTTAGCTCCCAGAAAAACAGTATTAGGGTAGTTATGACGCCCTGATATTTAAGCTACAGTAACCTTCTACTAATGATGCCATGTCATCACATTACTGTTGCTAAACCTCATTTGATCCTAGTTATATATCAAATTTCATTTTCAAATTAAAGTCAGAATTCAAATTTCTCGAACATGCAAACTAAAATGTTTGATTAATCCTATAAATTCCCGTGCTCATTGTCATGTTGAAACCAACTTCACTTGACTCACAAGTAAATTCCTAGGAAAATAATAAATGGTCCAACCACAAATAGAATGGCCTTTTCAAAATAAATAATTAGTTAAACTTTTCCAGTTGAACCCAAACCTTGTGTGCACCCTTAATATATGGCCTAGTACTTATGTGCCAATTATTTTGTAGAAGAAAAGTCATTTGCTATTTCTAAAAAAATGCAAACAGTGAAAGAAAAGCAAATCAGAAAAGAAAAGAGCACGAAAGGACAAAAGCCTTTTCCCCTCACCCTGGGCCTTGGCCCAGTCAACTGGCCAGGCCGGCCCACCTGCGCCCTCCTTCAACCTCGTGTTCACAGGAGGCTGGGTGGCCGCCTGTGCGACGTCCGTGCCTCGGATCAGCCACGCGTCGGCCATCCGTCAACTCCTCTCGCTGGTTAAGACCATCCTCGACGCCCCTGGCAACCCCAGACGCCCTCACTCTCCCCCTCTCACCCCAGATCCTCCCCTTCCCCGCACACACCCGAACACCCTTGTCGCCATGGCTTCGTCGTACGTGAAGCCACCGTCGTCCCCGCGCCTAGCCGCCGTGTCCAGGCGCTCTGCAGTGCTCGACTCCGCCCTTACACCAATGAAGGCGACCCGGGATCCATGACCGCATCGGGGTCGATTCGTCTTCCTCCTCTGCATCGCCGTCACCATCCCCGGAACCCGCCGCCATCAAGCCCACCTCGAGCACGCTGCCACCTGTTGGGGAATGTAGTATTTCAAAAAATTTGCCTACGATCACGCAAGATCTATCTAGGAGAAGCATAGTAACGAGTGGGAAGAGTGTGTCCATGTACCCTCGTAGACCGAAAGCGGAAGCATTTAGTAAGGCGGTTGATGTAGTCGAACTTCGTCGCGATCCAACCGATCAAATACCAAACGCACGGCACCTCCGCGATCTGCACAAGTTCAGCTCGGTGACGTCCCTCGAACTCTTGATCCAGTTGAGGCCGAGGGAGAGTTTCCTCAGCACGACGGTGTGGTGACGGTGATGATGAAGTTACCGGCGCAGGGCTTCACCTAAGCACTACGACAATATGACCGAGGTGTAAAACTGTGGAAGGGGGCACCGCACACGGCTAAAGATCAACTTGTGTGTCTATGGGGTGCCTCTCTCCCCCGTATATAAAGGAGGGGAGGAGGAGGCCGACCGGCCCTTGGGGGTGTGCCCAAGCAGGGGAGTCCTACTAGGACTCCAAGTCCTAGTAGGATTCCACCAAGAGGGAGAGAGGGGGGAGGAAGGAGAGGGGGAGAGGGAGAAGGAAAGGGGGGCGCCGCCCCCCTTCCCTTGTCCAATTCGGACTGCAAGGGGGGGTGTGGCCTGCCCTGGCTGCCCTCCTCTCTCTCCACTAAGGCCCATGGTGGCCCATTAGTTCCCCCCGGGGTTCCGGTAACCCCTCCGGCACTTCGGTTTTACCCAAAACCATCCGGAACACTTTCGGTGTCCGAATAACATGGTCCAATATATCGATCTTTATGTCTCGACCATTTAGAGACTCCTCGTCATGTCCGTGATCTCATCTAAGACTCCGAAAAACCTTCGGTACATCAAAGCACATAACTCATAATACAAATCGTCATTGAACGTTAAGCGTGCGGACCGTACGGGTTCGAGAACTATGTAGACATGACCGAGACACATCTCCGGTCAATAACCAATAGCGGAACCTGGATGCTCATATTGGCTCCTACATGTTCTAAGAAGATCTTTATCGGTCAAACTGCATAACAACATACATTGTTCCCTTTGTCATCGGTATGTTACTTGCCCGAGATTCGATCGTCGGTATCATCATACCTAGTTCAATCTCATTACCGGCAAGTCTATTTACTCGTTCCGTAATGCATCATCCCGCAACTAACTCATTAGTCACATTGCTTGCAAGGCTTATAGTGTTGTGCATTACCGAGAGGGCCCAGAGACACCTCTCCGACTATCGGAGTGACAAATCCTAATCTCGATCTATGCCAACTCAACAAACACCATCGAAGACACCTCTAGAGCATATTTATAATCACCCGGTTACGTTGTGATGTTTGATAGCACACTAAGTGTTTCTCCGGTATTCGGGAGTTGCATAATCTCATAGTCATAGGAACATGTATAAGTCATGAAGAAAGCAATAGCAATAAACTAAACGATCATAGTGCTAAGCTAACGGATGGGTCTTGTCCATCACATCATTCTCTAATGATGTGATCCCGTTCATCAAATGACAACACATGTCTATGGCTAGGAAACTTAACCATCTTTGATTAACGAGCTAGTCTAGCAGAGGCATACTAGGGACACTCTGTTTGTCTATGTATCACTACAAAAAAAAGACACATCCGTGACATTTTGGGCCGAACAATTTTTTTTCTGTCATACATATGACACTTCTATGACGATAATTGTGACAAAACCCGGTATCATCATAGATGTGGTGGGCTCCTACTTCTATGACAAAAAATCATGACAGAAAATGGGCTTTTCGTCCTGGGCGGGCCGGAGACGCAGCTGCATGACATTCTTTGGGCCGTCCATGACGGAAAAAACCGTGGTAGAAGCGAGGGCGAGGGAAATTTCGGGGAGTTCCCAGTTACGGTGGGAGGTCGGGGGCCGAGCGATGCGCGTTTCTCATGTACACGTACGCGCGTGTGTGCGAGGCGTTGGCTCTAACTGAACCCGAGCGAGGCATTGGGCTCTAACTGAACCCGAGCGATTGCACTTCAGGCTACGCGTTACTGAA
>NC_057811.1:428247829-428257460 GCF_018294505.1 Triticum aestivum | reverse complement strand
CGATTGGCTGCGGCCGGTGCGTCCGGCCGGCGACGGACGTGTCCGGCGCGGCGCGAGGAGAGGGTTAGGGTTTAGTCTGCGTTTGTATTTCGGGATGCCCACATATAAATAGGTAGAGGGAGCTAGGAGACTCCAAATGAGGTGCGGTTTTCGCCCACACGATCGTGATCGAACGACCTAGAGCATGGAAGAGAGTTTGGTGGGTTTTGGGCTGGTTTTGGAGGGGGTTTTTGCTGGACAATCGAATGGACATTGCGGAGGCCCGGTTAACCGTTGGAGTACCAAACGACCTCCGAATGGAACGAAACATGACCGGTAATCTTCGGGTGGTATAATAAGACCACATGACAAGCCTCGGTCCATTCCGAGAAAGTTTGACACACGCACACGAAAGAAAACTAGAGGGGTGCACCGGAGGAGATAGGAGCGCCGGATTGCAAAACGGACAACGGGGAAAATGCTCGGATGCATGAGACGAACACGTATGCGAATGCAATGCACATGATGACATGATATGAAAATGCATGACATGACAAAATACAAAACGAAAGACAAAACCCGACAACGGAGGGAAAAACATATCACATAGCCGGAAATGGCAAGAGTCAGAGTTACAAATATGGCAAGTTACATGCGGGGTGTTACAACACTCCACCACTACGAGAGGATCTCGTCCCGAGATCTAGGACTGAAAGAACTCCGGATATTCGGAACGGAGATGGTCCTCGCGTTCCCATGTGGCTTCCCGGTCGGAATGGTGCGACCACTTCACTTTCAGGAATTTGATAGACTTGTTGCGAGTCTTGCGCTCAGTTTCTTTAAGAATAGCAACTGGGTGCTCATGATAAGACAAATCTTCTTGGAGGTCAATCTCATCGAAGTTGATAGTGCGCTCAGGTGTCTTGAAGCACTTGCGGAGTTGTGACACGTGGAACACATCGTGCACGTTCGCGAAGTTGGAAGGAAGCTCAAGTTGATAGGCGAGGTCGCCTCTTTTGCCAATGATCTTGAAAGGACCCACGTATCTAGGGGCAAGCTTCCCTTTTGATACCAAAGCGACGAGTGCCTTTCATTGGAGAGACGCGGAGGTAGACATGGTCTCCGATCTCGAAAGCCAAATCACGGTGCTTACTATCATAGTAACTCTTCTGGCGCAATTGCGCGGCTTTGAGATTATCTCGGATGACTTTACACATTTCTTCAGCTTCAGTGATTAAGTCATTGCCAAGAAGTTGGCGTTCACCAGTCTCTGACCAATTGAGAGGAGTACGGCACTTCCTGCCATAGAGAATCTCGAATGGGGCCTTGCCCAAACTCGCTTGGAAGCTGTTGTTGTAGGAGAATTCAGCATAAGGAAGACAATCTTCCCATTTCATGCCAAAGGAAATGACACAAGCCCTGAGCATATCTTCAAGAATTTGATTGACTCGCTCGACTTGGCCACTAGTTTGAGGGTGAAAAGCTGTGCTGAAGCGACTATTCGTGCCCATGGCCTTCTGGAAGGAGTCCCAAAACATAGAGGTGAAGATGCTTCCACGATCAGAAGAAATCAATTGTGGAATGCCGTGCAAAGAGGCAATTCTGGAGGTGTAGAGCTCTGCCAGCTGAGCTGCTGTGATGGATTCTTTGATTGGAAGGAAATGAGCCACTTTAGAGAGCTTGTCCATGACAACAAAGATAGCATCATTTCCGCACTTGGACTTTGGAAATCCAGTCACGAAGTCCATTTCGATATGATCAAACTTCCATTCCGGAATAGCAAGAGGTTGGAGGAGACCAGCTGGTCGTTGGTGTTCTGCCACTCTTCGGCAGACATCACATTCATTCACGAATTGAGCAATTTCTCGCTTCATTCGAGTCCACCAATACGACTGCTTGAGGTCATGATACATCTTCGTACTTCCAGGATGAATGGAAAAGAGAGAATTGTGCGCCTCGTTCATTATGACTTTCCTTAGATCACCTTTAGGAACCACAATCCGGTCCTCGAAGAACAAAGTGTCTCTGTCATCAATGCGATAGCACTTGTATTTGGAAAGACCCTTGTCGATACCACGTTTCACCTTCTTCACCATGGCATCAAGGAGTTGTGCCTCACGAATTTGATCTTCCAAAGTAGGAGATACTATGAGGTTGGCAAGAAAGCCTTGAGGAACAACTTGGAGATTCAGCTTGCGGAAAGCTTCACAAAGATCCGGTTGGAAAGGCTTGAGAATTAAGCTGTTGCAATAAGCTTTCCTGCTTAAAGCATCTGCAATGACATTTGCTTTGCCTGGAGTATATTCGATACTCGGATTGTACTCTTGAATCATTTCGACCCACCGAGTCTGCCTGAGGTTGAGGTTGGGCTGAGTGAAGATATACTTGAGACTCTTGTGATCGGTGAAAATGTCCACTTGTCTTCCCAACAAGAGATGTCTCCACGTAATCAACGCATGGACAACTGCCGCCAACTCAAGATCGTGAGTGGGGTAGTTCTTCTCATTGGGCTTCAACTGCCGAGAGGTATAGGCCACAACTTTCTTCTCTTGCATTAACACAGCACCGAGACCTTGGAGAGAAGCATCACAGAAAACTTCATACGGCTTGGATTCATCAGGAGGAGTCAAAACAGGAGCTGTGACTAGTTTCTCTTTGAGAGTGTTGAAAGCAACGTCACACTCAGGAGACCAGACATACTTCACATGCTTCTGTAGGAGGTTGGAAAGAGGCTTTGCAATCTTGGAGAAATTCTCAACGAATCTTCGGCAATAGCTTGCAAGACCCAGAAAACTGCGGAGCTGCTTGACATTTTGAGGAGGTTCCCAATCCAGAACCGCGGACACCTTCTCGGGGTTAACAGCGATGCCTTTGGCAGAGATGATGTGACCAAGGAAAAGAACTTCATCGAGCCAAAACTCACATTTGGAGAACTTCGCATAGAATTGATCCTCTCTGAGCTTGTCGAGCACCAATCGCAAATGTTTGGCATGATCCTGCTTATTCTTGGAGAAGACCAAGATATCATCGAGATACACCAGAACGAATTCATTGGTATAGGGGTTGAAGATGAAATTCATCATCCGAGAAAACACCGAAGGAGCATTGACAAGGACGAAAGACACGACAGTATATTCATAAGAACCAAAGCTTGTTCTGAATGCTGTCTTGGGAATATCTTCTTCACGAATGCGAATCTGATGATAACCCATACGAAGGTCAAGCTTCGAGAATACTTTAGCACCTTTGAGTTGCTCAAATAGATCATTGATGTTGGGAAGTGGATACTTGTTCTTGATTGTCTTCTTGTTCAATGGACGGTAGTCGACACAAAGTCAGTCCGTGCCATCCTTCTTCTTGACAAAAAGAACACCACAACCCCATGGAGAAGAACTTGGTCTGATCAAACCCAGACGCTCTTGTTCATCGAGCTGCTTCTTCAATTCCTTCAGCTCGTTCGGTCCAAGCTTGTATGGACGCTTGCAAACGGGTTCAGTGCCAGGCTCTAGTTCGATAACGAACTCAACTGGCCGATGAGGAGGCATACCCGGAAGCTCTTTTGGAAAGACATCTTGATACTCACAAACGACTGGAATTTGTGAGATGGCATTCAATTCGCCTTTCTCATTGAGAGAGAAAAACCGAATGGTTTCATCACGAGCGGCAAAAATAATCACATCCTCAGACGAGTGTGTCAATTGAATTTCCCTGGCAGCACAATCAAGTTGAGCCTTGTGCTTGGAAAGCCAGTCCATCCCGAGAATAAGATCAATATCCGAGTCACCAAGAACAATTGGAGAAGACTGAAATTTATAGTCGCCCATCTTGATGGAAACATCCGGAACCATCATGCTAGAACTCAAACGTTTACCCGAAGAAACGACATCCATGGGTTTACTCAGATGAGAACAAGTGAATTCATGCTTGGCAAAAAACGGTCTTGACATGAAACAAAGCGATGCACCAGTATCAAAAAGAACTTTCGCGGGAATATCATTAACAGGAAGATTACCCATTATCACATCAGTAGATTCCTCCGCTTGAGCTGCATTCATCATGTTCACCTTAGCAGACTTTGGATTATGCTTGACCACTGCATTGCTGGAAGATCTGACAGGAGGAGGAGGAGGAAGACGCCTCTGGTTGAAGCACTTGTTAGCATAGTGACCTTTCTGCTGACATTTGTTGCAAGTCACCTCTGAGAGTGGACGGTGATAAGGAGCATTGGACTTTGGAGCTTGATTCTGACACTTGTTCTGATAGCCAGAGTTGGAAGAGTTTGAAGAACCATGGCCACCTTTGTTCTTCTGCTGGTAAGGCTGACGAAACGGAGGAGGAGGAGGCAACCAGAACTTATGTTGCTTAGCTGACACAAGTGAGGAAGAAGAAGACTGAACTGCGTCTCTGACTCTCTTCTTAGAAGCCTCACACTTGAGCTGAGCAGCCTCTTGCTTCAGTGCCATATTGTAGAATTGATCAAACTGAGTAGGCTCAACAAGAACGAGAGCTAACTGCAGATCCTCTTTAAGGCCACCTCTGAAGTGATAGATCATGCTCTTCTCATCAGGAACGTCTTGTTTAGCGCAGCGAGCAAGTTTCTGAAACTGAATCTTGTATTGATACACAGACATGTTTCCTTGCTTGAGATTGCGGAACTCCTCACGCTTGCTCTCAACAACACTTTGTGGAATGTGGTGCGCTTTGAAGTCCCGACAGAAGTCAGTCCAAGTGATCACACGACCTCCTCTGGAATCTTTGTATTGTTGAAACCAATCAGCAGCTTGGTCCTTGAGCTGGAAAGAAGCAAACTTGACAAAGTCCTCAGGCCTGACATTGCTACATTCAAAATGCTTGTTGATGTCCACGAGCCAATCATCGGCATCCGTGGCCTCGGCACCGTAGCTGAAAGACTTGGGCTGATTTGCGAGAAACTGGTTGAGAGTGGCAAAGTGAAACTGATTGTTGCCTTGACCTTGATTGCCTTGATTGCCTTGCCCTTGAGTACGTTCTTGCAAGAGTTGCAGAATCATTTGAGCATTGGCGTTGGTGGATGCCATGATTGCTTGTCATGCCTCCGGAGGTGGAGGTGGTGGCGGAGGGTTCGCTTGACTCCCTTCATTGCGATCCAGATTCTGACGCATTGGCGGAGCCATCCTGAAGAGGGTGACATCCGTTAGCATCTTGATAGACAAATAGATAAGTAGAATCAACGGATAGAAATTGCAACATATGGTCTTCACAATAAACATTCGAACGAAGATGAACGAATGAATTCCGTAGTAAATCATCACACTTCCATAAGTTGAGAAGCCACTTGAAAAAGATATGGAATGAACATATGAATTCGAAGCAACTCGAATACCACAATACAAAATAAAACAAAGTATTGGCCTGCAGAATAAGCCGGAACAAACATATGATAGATATTTCGTCCGAAGTTTTCATGGTGGGGCCCACACGGGCTCAATCGTACAGCACCATCATGTACAAGGCTGTGTACATGACATACGAAGCGTCCCCGAGTCGGCAAAGCCATGGACTCTTTAAGACACAACGAGACCACTGTAAAATCAACCGTATACAGGCGGACCACTAGACGTCGAACCCCAATCTCATATCATGCGTCTGTCGGAAAGATATCCTAAGGCTACTAGAATTCCCACTTATAAACTCCCGAAACTTTCTGGTTATGCAATCTGGTGTAGGGGATACAGGGGACACAAAATATATCACCCAAACTAGCAATCCCTAGATCCAGCTGTATCCATCCGTCAACACATAACCAAGAAACCTTCGGAAATCGTTTACCTCAACCTTCAAAAAACATCCGTTATACAAGTTATGGCAATACTCCCGAACTCCCGCCCCAGTACTGGGTGGCGTCGAGGTGATCTCACCAACAACTGCATAAAAGAGATTTCGATGTCGGCGAAACTCAGGTATTCCAGAACTGCAACGATAAAATTGTGACGACAACACCTCGGAGCTCAACTCCCCGGGACACTGCCACAACCCCTAAATGACAGGAGGCACCAAGAACAATGTTCTCGTCACAAATCCATCGGAACGATTCCAAGATACCCGCGTGATCCTAAAATTTTTTTTAGTGAAATTTGAGGAGAGAGTAGTCAAAACTCTACGTCAGGAGACCTCACCAGAGCGACGAAGGGACTGAGGAGTAAAAGAATCCTACTCTCCGATATATATAATCCTAAGACTCAAAACATTTTTGT
Organism: Triticum aestivum; assembly: GCF_018294505.1. Taxonomy (NCBI): domain Eukaryota; kingdom Viridiplantae; phylum Streptophyta; class Magnoliopsida; order Poales; family Poaceae; genus Triticum; species Triticum aestivum. Next base: position 428,251,248 of record NC_057811.1, on the reverse strand, counting down.
TCTAGACTCAACAACGTCAGCGATTCGATCAAGCAGGGGCTCCTAAGTCGGGGATGGCTCTGATTACCAACTTGTAACGCCCACGATGCGGCTATATCTCCCACGTGTCGAGGCACGACTTAGAGGCATAACCGCATAGTGGTTTTGTCGCAAGAAGGGTCATCTTCACACAATCCCATGTAATGAACAAGAAAGGGATAAAGAGTTGGCTTACAATCGCCACTTCACACAATACATAAATATCATCATACATCATCCAAAATACAATCATATAGACCGACTACGGTCAAAATCCAGATGAAAATAAGACAACCCCAAATGCTAGATCCCCGATCGTCCCAACTGGGCACCACTACTGATCATCAGGAAAAGACACATAGTAACGACCACGTTCCTCGTCGAACTCCCACTTGAGATCGACGCCATCATCTGCACTAGCATCGTCGGCACCTGCAACTGTTTTGGTAGAATCTGTGAGTCACGGGGACTCAGCAATCTCACACCCGCGAGATCAAGACTATTTAAGCTTAAAGGGGGGAATGGTGCAAAGAGGTGGAGCTGCAGCGGCAAAAGCATATATGGTGGCTAACTTGCGCAAATGAGAGCGAGAAGAGAAGCGACGAAACGGACGTCATCTAGCAATGACCAAGAAGTGGTCCTGAACACCTACTTACGACATACATAACTCAGACCGTGTTCACTTCCCGGACTCCGCCGAGAAGAGACCATCACGGCGACACATGCACTTGATGTATTTTAATTGGGTCAAGTGACAAGTTATCTACAACCGGACATTAACAAAATCCCATCTGCCTCATAACCGCGGGCACGGCTTTCGAAAGATAATACCCTGCAGGGGTGTCCCAACTTAGCCCATCATAAGCTCTCACGGTCAACGAAGGATAAACCTTCTCCCGAAAAGACCCGATCAGTCTCGGAATCCCGGTTTACAAGACATCTCGACAATGGTAAAACAAGACCAGCAAAGCCGCCCGAATGTGCCGACAAATCCCGATAGGAGCTGCACATATCTCGTTCTCAGGGCACACCGGATAAGTCAAGCTACGAGTAAAACCAGACCTCGAGTTTCCCCGAGGTGGCCCCGCAGGCTGCTCGGTTCGGACCAACACTCGAAGGAGCACTGGCCCGGGGGGGTTAAAATAAGATGACCCTCGGGCTCGCGAAAACCCGGGGGAAAAAGGCTTAGGTGGCAAATGGTAAAACCAAAGTTGGGCCTTGCTGGAGGAGTTTTATTCAAGGCGAACTGTCAAGGGGGGTCCCATAAATCACCCGACCGTGTAAGGAACGCAAACTCAAGGAACATAATCCCGGTATAACAGTAACTAGGGCGGCAAGAGTGGAACAAAACACCAGGCATAAGGCCGAGCCTTCCACCCTTTACCAAATATATATAGATGCATTAATTAAATAAGAGATATTGTGATATCCCAACATATCCATGTTCCGACATGGAACAACTTCAACTTCACCTGCAACTAGCAACGCTATAAGAGGGGCTGAGCAAAAGCGGTAACTTAGCCAAACAACGGTTTGCTAGGAAAGGATGGTTACGGGCTGACATGGCTAAAATAGGAGACATGATATAGCAAGTGATAGGTAGCGAGCATGGCAATAGAGCGAACAACTAGCATAGCAAAGATAGAAGTGATTTCGAGGGGTGGTCATCTTGCCTGCAAGATTCTCAGAGTTGTCGAAAGCTTGATCCTCGTAAGCGTACTCGACAGGTTCCTCGTTCACGAACTCGTCTCCCGGCTCTACCCAAGACAAGAACACAAACAAACAGAACCACAATCAACAACGAGAAATGCACAAGCAACATGATGCAAAACATGTATGATATGCAAGATATGATATGCGATGCATATGCGTGCTCCGGAAGGAAAATGATGAACATGGCAGTAACTTGGCAAACCAAGCATGCCACTGGAAAGGTGAGATGATTTCGGTCCAAATCGATATAAAGATCACCGGAATCGGATGCACGGTTTGCAAATGGCAAGCAAAACAATAATGACACGAATCTGCGATAAACAGCAAGATAGCACTTAAAATGCAACAAGCAACAATGCTAAATCACCCCAACATAGCAACAAAGCACATGGAAGTAATCTACAGGAGATGCTTGACAAAAGATGAACACTGAGCTACTGCAATTTCACAACATACCAAGCTCAATCAAGCATGGCAAAAGTGCAAAAGATTACAGGTTGATAGACTTAGTGAAAAACTGGACATGGCAGAAAACAGCATTAGGTAGCAATGTTCAGAGCACGAAATCAACATGCTACATGAACTTAACATAGAAAACCAAGGCATGATAGTGTTCTACTAAATGCACATGACAAAAGTCACTTACTGACCATAAGCCAAAAAGGACCAGAAGATATGATGTCAAGCATGTAAACATAGCAAGTTTCGTTATCAGGTTTCAGACTTGTCAGAAAACAGAGCATGGCAGAAATATTAATATGTAGGCCTCTTTGTGAGCTTGATGCACTCACTACAGGGCAATGCATGACAAACCAAGAATACCTACAGCAAGATGGCATGTTTATGAAGCTATCCATGGCAAGAACAATTACATAGCATGTATGTATCAACTACAATAAGCTTGGCAAAAATGCATATCATGTTAAGAATCTGCCAGGAATATTTTATAGCAAAAGTAGAGCAAGGTTGAGTCATGCTATGGCACTCTAAAATTGCAAACAATTGCTGGAATAGATCAATTAAAACTATAGCTACAAAACATCCTTACTGAACATCTCCAAAATATGCATGGACCTCTCTGTAGCATCAAGCTTACATGGCAACAAAATTACAGCAGACAAAGACTTGGAGAAATCACTGAGTCCCTGAAATCAGAAATATTACGGGGCCTACTTCGCATGCTTGTGATAGTCACCACAGAGATCACAAAAATACATGGACTACACCAATGGAAAGATGGCATGCCATACTTCAAAACACATGTAGAGCTCATGCTCAAAAGATGCACAGGATAAATGATACAAAAATGACAAATCTCCAAGTTCTGATAAAAACCAGAGATTAACAGCAACTAGCCCTCTTCCAACGAAGATTTGGGCATCAAGATGACCTCTAATGAAAATGGTGCAATTGAACAAAATGAAGAGCATAAGGGGCGAACAATTTGACATATTATACGCGCGAATCGGAGCTACATGCACAGAGTTATCGCATCTCAAACAGGAGCACATGCTGAAGATTTCTGGGACTTAGAAAAAAAGAGGGGCGAGGAGAAAAGTCAACGTACGATTGGATCTGGATCGGGGGCTGGCTCCTCGAGCCCGAGCTCGTCGGCCTGAGGAGAAGGGGGCCGGCAGCGGCGGAGGTCGCCGGAGGAGGAGGGGGCCCGGAGGGCGGCGGTCGCCGGA
>NC_057811.1:428204096-428247215 GCF_018294505.1 Triticum aestivum | reverse complement strand
GTGGCGCGCGCTGATTGGCTGCGGCCGGTGCGTCCGGCCGGCGACGGACGTGTCCGGCGCGGCGCGAGGAGAGGGTTAGGGTTTAGACTGCGTTTGTATTTCGGGATGCCCACATATAAATAGGTAGAGGGAGCTAGGAGACTCCAAATGAGGTGCGGTTTTCGCCCACACGATCGTGATCGAACGACCTAGAGCATGGAAGAGAGTTTGGTGGGTTTTGGGCTGGTTTTGGAGGGGTTTTTTGCTGGACAATCAAATGGACATTGCGGAGGCCCGGTGAACCGTTGGAGTACCAAACGACCTCCGAATGGAACGAAACTTGACCGGTAGTCTCCGGGTGGTATAATAAGACCACATGACAAGCCTCGGTCCATTCCGAGAAAGTTTGACACACGCACACGAAAGAAAACTAGAGGGGTGCACCGGAGGAGATAGGAGCGTCGGATTGCAAAACGGACAACGGGGAAAATGCTCGGATGCATGAGACGAACACGTATGCGAATGCAATGCACATGATGACATGATATGAAAATGCATGACATGACAAAATACAAAACGAAAGACAAAACCCGACAACGGAGGGAAAAACATATCACATAGCCGGAAATGGCAAGAGTCGGAGTTACAAATATGGCAAGTTACATGCGGGGTGTTACAGTTGTTATGCGGTTTGACCGATAAAGATCTTCGTAGAATATGTAGGAACCAATATGAGCATCCAGGTTCCGCTATTGGTTATTGACCGGAGATGAGTCTCGGTCATGTCTACATAGTTCTCGAACCCGTAGGGTCCGCACGCTTAACGTTCTGTGACGATTTGTATTATGAATTATGTGATTTGATGACCGAAGTTTGTTCGGAGTCCCGGATGAGATCGGGGACATGACGAGGAGTCTCGAAATTGTCGAGATGTAAAGATTGATATATTGGAAGGCTATATTCGGACATCGGAAAGGTTCCGAGTGATTCGGGTATTTTTCGGAGTACCGGAGAGTTACGGGAATTCGTATTGGGCCTTAATGGAAGCCCTGCGCCGGTAGCTTCATCATCACCGTCATCACGCCATCGTGCTGACGAAGCTCTCCCTCGACACTCTACTGGATCGTGAGTTCGTGGGACGTCACCGAGCCGAACGTATGCAGATCGCGGAGGTGCCGTACTTTCGGTGCTAGGATCAGTCGATCGTGAAGACGTACGACTACATCAACCGCGTTATCATAACGCTTCCGCTTACGGTATACGAGGGTACGTGGACAACACTCTCCCCTCTCGTTGCTATGCATCACCATGATCTTGCGTGTGCATAGGAATTTTTTTTAAATTACTACGTTCCCCAACAATGATTACTTTGTTAGTATGCTTGAAGTATTATTATTTTTATGTCAATATTAAACTTTTGTTTTGAATCTTTCGGATCCGAACATTTATGCCACAATAAAGAAAATTACATATAATTATGATAGGTAGCATTCCACATCAAAAATTCTGTTTTTATAATTTACCTACTCGAGGACGAGCAGGAATTAAGCTTGGGGATGCTTGATACGGCTCCAACGTATCTATAATTTTTGATTGTTCCATGCTATTATATTATCCATCTAGGATGTTTTATATGCATTTATATGCCATTTTATATGATTTTTGGGACTAACCTATTAACCTAGAGCCCAGTGCGAGTTTTTAATTTTTTTCCTTGTTTTTGAGTTTTACAGAAAAGGAATACCAAACGGAGTCCAATTGACGTGCCAATTTTTGTGGATTTTTTGTGGACCAAAAGAAGCCCCCAGAGTAAAAGAGTTGGGCAGAAGAGTCCCGAGCCGTCCACGAGGGTGGAGGGCGCGCCCTACCCCCAGGGCGCGTCCCCTATCTCGTGGACGACTCGGAGACCCCCCTGATGTGAGACCGATGCCAAAAATTCCTATAAATATAGAAACCCCCAGAAAATAACCTAGATTGGGAGTTCCGCCGCTGCAAGCCTCTGTAGCCACCAAAAACCAATCGGGACCCTTTCCGGCACCCTGCCAGAGGGGGGATCCATCACCGGTGGCCATCTTCATCATCCCGACGCTCTCCATGACGAGGAGGAAGTAGTTCACCCTCGGGGCTGAGGGTATGTACCAGTAGCTATGTGTTTGATCTCTCTCTCTCTCTCTCTCTCTCTCTCTCTCTCTCTCTCTCTCTCTCTCTCGTGTTCTTGATTTGGCACGATCTTGATGTACCGTGAGCTTTGCTATTATAGTTCGATCTTATGATGTTTCTCCCCCTCTACTCTCTTGTAATGGATTGAGTTCTCCCTTTGAAGTTATCTTATCGGATTTAGTCTTTAAGGATTTGAGAATACTAGATGTATGTCTTGCATGTGCTTATCTGTGGTGACAATGGGATATTCATGTGATCTACTTGATGTATGTTTTGGTGATCAACTTGCGGGTTCAGTGACCTTGTGAACTTATGCATAGGGGTTAGCACACGTTTTCGTCTTGACTCTCCGGTAGAAAGTTTGGGGCACTCTTTGAAGTACTTTGTGTTGGTTTGAATAGATGAATCTAAGATTGTGTGATGCATATCGTATAATCATACCCACAGATACTTGTGGTGACATAGGAGTATCTAGGTGACATTAGGGTTTTGGTTGATGTGTGTCTTAAGGTGCTATTCTAGTACAAACTCTAGGATAGATCGAACAGAAAGAATAGCTTCGTGTTATTTTACTACGGACTCTTGCATAGATCGATCAGAAAGGATAACTTTGAGGTGGTTTCGTACCCTACAATAATCTCTTCGTTTGTTCTCTGCTATTAGTGACTTTGGAATGCTCTTTGTTGCATGTTGAGGGATTGTTATATGATGTAATTATGTTACCTTGTTGTTTTTATATTTTCAGATTATAAAAACCTATATCTACCATCCATATTGCACTTGTATCACCATCTCTTCGCCGAACTAGTGCACCTATACAATTTACCATTGTATTGGGTGTGTTGGCGACACAAGAGACTCTTTGTTATTTGGTTGCAGGGTTGCTTGAGAGAGACCATCTTCATCCTACGCCTCCCACGGATTGATCAACCTTAGGTCATCCACTTGAGGGAAATTTGCTACTGTCCTACAAACCTCTGCACTTGGAGGCCCAACAACGTCTACAAGAAGGAGGTTCTGTAGTAGACATCTTGTTGTCTCAACGGATTTAGATGGTGCCCTATTTAACGTGAATGCAGCTGTCTCTCATGCATAACCCCAAAACGATAGTGGTAAATCGGTAAGAGACATCATAGATCGCACCATATCTAATAAAGTACGGTTACGACGTTCGGACACACCATTACGCTGTGGTGTTCCAGGTGGCATGAGTTGTGAAACTATTCCACATTGTTTTAAATGAAGGCCAAACTCGTAACTCAAATATTCGTCTCCGCGATCAGATCATAGAAACTTTATTTTCTTGTTACGATGATTCTCCACTTCACTCTGAAATTCTTTGAACTTTTCAAATGTTTCAGACTTGTGTTTCATTAAGTAGATATACCCATATCTTCTCAAATCATCTGTGAAGGTTAGAAAATAACGATACCCACCGCGAGCCTCAACACTCATCGGACCACATACATCGGTATGTATTATTTCCAATAAGTCAGTAGCGCGCTCCATTGTTTCGGAGAACAGATTTTTAGTCATCTTGCCCATGAGGCATGGTTCGCAAGCATCAAATGATTCATAATCAAGTGATTCCAAAAGTCCATCTGCATGGAGTTTATTCATGCGCTTTACATCAATATGACCTAAACGGCAGTGCCACAAATATGTCGCACTATCATTATCAACTTTGCATCTTTTGGCATCAATATTATGAATATGTGTATCACCACGATCGAGATTCAACAAAAATAGACCACTCATCAAGGGTGCATGACCATGAAAGATATTACTCATATAAATAGAACAACCATTATTCTCTTATTTAAATGAATAACCGTCTCGCATCAAACAAGATCCAGATATAATGTTCATGCACCACGCTGGCACCAAATAACAATTATTCAGGTTTAAAACTAATCCCGAAGCTAGATGTAGAGGTAGCATGCCGACGGCGATCACATCGACCTTGGAACCATTCCCGATGCGCATCGTCACCTCGTCCTTAGCCAATCTTCGTTTAATCCGTAGCCCTTGTTTCGAGTTGCAAATATGAGCAACAGAACCAGTATCAAATACCCAGGCGCTACTAAGAGCATTAGTAAGGTAAACATCAATAACATGTATGTCAAATATACCTTTGTTCACTTTGCCATCCTTCTTATCCGCCAAATACTTGGGGAAGTTCCATTTCCAGTGACCAGTCCCTTTGCAGTAGAAGCACTCAGTTTCAGGCTTGGGTCCAGACTTGGGCTTCTTCCCAGGAGTGACAACTTGTTTGCCATTCTTTTTGAAGTTCCCCTTCTTTCCCTTGCGCTTTTTCTTGAAACTAGTGCTCTTATTAACCATCAACACTTGATGCTCTTTCTTTATTTCTACCTCCGCAACTTTGAGCATAGCGAAGAGCTTGGGAATTGTCTTGTTCATCCCTTGCATATTATAGTTCATCACGAAGCCTTTATAGCTTGGTGGCAGTGATTGAAGAACTCTGTCAATAACACTATCATCTGGAAGATTAACTCCCAGCTGAGTCAAATGGTTGAGGTACCCAGACATTCTGAGTATGTGTTCATTGAAAGAACTGTTCTCCTCCATTTTGCAGCTATAGAACTTGTTGGAGACTTCATATCTCTCAACTCGGGAATTTGCTTGAAATATTAACTTCAATTCCTGGAACATCTCATATTCTCCATGACGTTCAAATGTCTTTGAAGTCCCTATTCTAAGCTGTAGAGCATGGCACACTGAACTATAGAGTAGTCATCAGACCGCATTTGCCAGACGTTCAAAGCGTCTACATTAGCGGGAGGGGGCTTTTCTCCTAGCGGTGCATCAAGGACATAATTCTTCTGTGCAGCAATGAGGATAATCCTCAAGTGGCGGACCCAGTCCATGTAGTTGTTACCATCATCTTTCAACTTAGCTTTCTCTAGGAACACATTAAAATTCAAGGGAACGGTAGCACGGGCCATTGATCTACAACATAGATATGCAAAAACTATCAGGACTAAGTTCATGATAAATTAAGTTCAATTAATCATATTACTAAAGAACTCCCACTTAGATAGACATCCCTCGAGTCATCTAAATGATCACGTGATCCATATCAACTAAACCATGTCCGATCATCACGTGAGATGGAGAAGTTTTCAATGGTGAGCATCTCTATGTTGATCATATCTACTATATGATTCACGTTCGACCTTTCGGTCTCTAGTTTTCCGAGGCCATGTCTGTACATGCTAGGCTCTTCAAGTTTAACCCGAGTATTATGCATGTGCAAAACTGTCTTGCACCCGTTGTATGTGAACGTAGAGCTTATCACACCTGATCATCACGTGGTGTCTCGGCACGACGAAATGTCGCAACGGTGCATACTCAGGGAGAACACTTACACCTTGAAATTTTAGTGAGGGATCATCCTATAATGCTACCGTTGTACTAAGCAAAATAAGATGCATAAAAGATAAATATCACATGCAATCAAAATATGTGACATGATATGGCCATCATCATCTTGTGCCTTTGATCTCCATCTCTAAAGCACGGTCATGATCTCCATCGTCACCGGCTTGACACCTTGATCTCCATCGTAGCGTCATGGTCGTCTCGCCAACTATTGCTTCTACGACTATCGCTAACGCATAGTGATAAAGTAAAGCAATTACATGGTGATTGCAATTCATACAATAAAAAGACAACCATATGGCTCCTGCCGATTGCTGATAACTTACAAAACATGATCATCTCATACAGCAACGTATATCACATCATGCCTTGACCATATCACATCACAACATGCCTTGCAAGAACAAGTTAGGCGTCCTCTACTTTGTTGTTGCAAGTTTTACGTGGCTGCTACGGGCTTCTAGCAAGAACCATTCTTACCTACGCATCAAAACCACAACGATGTTTCGTCAAGTTTGCTGTTTTAACCTTCAACAAGGACCGGCCGTAGTCAAATTCGATTCAACTAAAGTTGGAGAAACAAACACTCACCAGCCACCTTTATGCAAAACAAGTTGCATGTCTGTCGGTGGAACCGATCTCATGAACGCGGTCAGGTAAGGTTGGTCCGGGCTGCTTAATCCAACAATACCGCCGAATCAAAATAAGACATTGGTGGTAAGCAGTATGACTATCATCACCCACAACTCTTTGTGTTCTACTCATGCATATCTTCTATGCATAGACCTGGCTCTGATACCACTAAAGGGGAACATAGCATGCAATTTCAAAAAAATTCATACGATCACGCAAGATCTATCTAGGAGATGCATAGCAATGAGAGGGGGAGAGTGTGTCCATGTACCCTCGTAGACCGAAAGCGAAAGCGTTAGTTTAACACGGTTGATGTAGTCTAGTGTCTTCGCAATCCAACTGATCAAGTACCGAACGTACGGCACCTCCGAGTTCAGCACACGTTCAGCTCGATGACGTCCCTCGAACTCTTTTTCCAGTAGTGTCGAGGGAGAGATTCGTCAGCACGACGGCATGGCAATGGTGATGGTGATGTGTGATCTGCGCAGGGCTTCGCCTAAGCACTACGACAATATGACCGGAGGAGTAAACGGTGGAGGGGGCACCGCACACGGCTAAGAAACAATTGATGTGCTTTGGGGTGCCCCCTGCCCCCGTATATAAATGAGGAGGGGAGGAGGCCATCCTAGGGCGTGCCCCAAGTGGGGGGAGTCCTACTAGGACTCCTAGTCCCATTCCCCCTTCCTTCTTTCGGAGGGGGGAAGGGGGAAGGAGAGGGAGAGGGAGAAGGAAAGGGGGGCGCGCCCCCTCCCCTTGTCCAATTCGGACTCCCCACGGGGCGGATGCGCGTCAACCCCTTGTGGGCGGCCCTCTCTCTCCCCTATGGCCCATGAGGCCCATTACTTTCCCCGGGGGGTTCCGGTAACCTCCTGGTACTCCGAAAAATAACCAAAACACTCCGGAACCATTCCGGTGTTCGAATACTATCATCCAATATATCAATCTTTACCTCTCGGCCATTTAGACACTCCTCGTCATGTCTGTGATCTCATCCGGGACTCCGTAACAATCTTCGGTCACCAAAACACATAACTCATAATGCATATCGTCATCGAACGTTAAGCGTGCGGACCCTACGGGTTCGAGAACTATGTAGACATGACCGAGACACATCTCTGGTCAATAACCAACAGCGGAACCCGGATGGTCATATTGGTTCCTACATATTCTACGAAGATCTTTATCGGTCAAACCATAATGACAACTTACGTTATTCCCTTTGTCATTGGTGTGTTACTTGCCCAAGATTCGATCGTCCATATCCTCATACCTAATTCAATCTCGTTATCGGCAAGTCTCTTTACTCGTTCCGTAATGTATCATCCCACAACTAACTCATTAGTCACATTGCTTGCAAGTCTTATCATGATGTGCATTACCGAGAGGGCCCAGAGATACCTCTCTGATACTCGGAGTGACAAATCCTAATCTATATCTATGCCAACCCAACAAACACCTTCGGAAAGACCTGTAGAGCATCTTTATAATCACCTAGTTACGTTGTGACGTTTGATAGCACACAAGGTGTTCCTCCGGTATTCGGGAGTTGCATAATCTCATGTCAAAGGAATATGTATAAGTCATGAAGAAAGCAATTGCAATAAAACTTAACGATCATTATAATAAGCTAATGGATGGGTCTTGTCCATCACATCATTCTCCTAATGATGTGATCCCGTTCATCAAATGACAACACATGTCTATGGTTAGGAAACTTAACCATCTTTGATTAATAAGCTAGTCTAGTAGAGGCTTAATAGGGACACTGTGTTTTGTCTATGTATCCACACATGTATCAAGTTTCCGGTTAATACAATTCTAGCATGAATAATAAAATTTGTCATGATATATAAGGAAATATAAATAACAACGTTATTATTGCCTTTAGGGCATATTTCCTTCAATTGGATCTCTTGGGAATAATTATTTTAATCACTCAGGAGTTCATTTGTATCACCGAGAAAAAATACAACTACTCAAACAAGTTAATGCTACACATATAAGAGAGGGTCAAGTAACAAGCCGGCATCGAACCAGTGAAGGAAGAAGGCGTGGTGGTGCTGGTGATGATGGTGGTGGTGGCGGCGGTGCTCATGGTGGTGATGACGAGGGTGGCACTGGTGGAGGTGTCAGCGCGGTGAAGATGGCACCAGGATGAAGGCCCGAGCTCGCACTGGTGGAGCCTTCTCTTCTTCCCTTGATCTTGCCCCTCTTCTATGGTGGATGGAGCAGCAATGGAGATGAACTTGGATGTGTTGGTCATGAATGAGATGAGACGTGATGAGCCGGCAGTGGCTAGGGTATAAGGTGCATATATAGGGTGTGATGGCCTCCAAGACACACATGGTGGTGTAGCACTGTCGCGGAAGTATCCCAATTAGTTATCGTCCCAACGAAGAGCAGAGGAGAGTATTTATATTAGTGCTTCTGTCACACACAAGGTGTCACAATTCTCATGTGAAGTAACTGCTTGTGATTATGCAAATATTGTTACTTTCCTGGTGGACGAATAAACCAGAATGCCTAAAAGCATAAGTTTGTAGTAACAAGGATAGGAACACTTAAAAGTAAAGAACATATACAAAACACAGTAGAGTTGTGTCTGCTGCAATAAGAGAGTTAGGCGGGGAGAGAATTCAGTTCATGGTATACATCAAGTGTGCCAGTGCAACGGTAATACCAGTTACCTTGTATTGTGTTCGTAGTATTTGATATGTTTGTTCTGTAGGCGGATCACCCCACTACTAGGGAAAACCCTAGCAGTAGCGCGGGCTTTTGGCATAGCAGTAGCACGGGTGAGCGCGCTACTAGTATGGTGATTGCTTGTATCTGCGTTGGTATTTCCCTGAAGAGGACAGGATGATGCAGCAGATCAACGGTAAGTATTTCCCTCTGTTATGAAACCAAAGTTATCAATCCAGTAGGAGAACCAAGGAACACTATGTAAATGATACCTGCACACAAATAACAATACTGACAACCCAACGCGTAAGAGGGGTTGTCAATCCCTCCTCGCTATTGAGATAGATAAAATTGTAGTAGATTGGATAAATAGATCTGAAAAATAAACAGAAAGTGCAGCAAGGTATTTTCAGGTTTTTGGAATAATAGATATGAAAACACTATGATAGAAAATAGACCTGGGGGCCGTAGATTTCACTAGTGGCTTCTCTCGAGAAAATAACATACGGTGGGTAAACAAATTACTGTTGGCCAATTGATAAAAGAGCAAATAATTATGACAATATCCAAGGCAATGATCATGTATATAGTCATCACGTCCAAGATTAGTAGACCGACTCCTGCCTGCACCTACTACTATTACTCCACACATCGACCGCTATCCAACATGCATCTAGTGTATTAGGTTCATGGAGAAACAGAGTAATGCAATAAGAACGATGACATGATGTAGACAAGATCTATTCATGTAGGAATATAACCCATCTTTTTATCCTTAATAGCAACGATACATGTGTGCCTCGCTACCCCTTCTGTCACTGGGTGGGACACCGCAAGATCGAACCCATCACAAAGCACCTCTTTCCATTGCAAGAAAAATGAATCTAGTTGGCCAAACCAAACCAAAATTTCAGAAAAGAAGTATGAGGCTATAACAATCATGCATATAAGAGATCAAAGAAGACTCAAATAATATTCATAGATAGAATTGATCATAAACTCGCAATTCATTAGATCCCAATAAACACACCACAAAAAGTTCAAATAGATCTCCAAGAACATAGAGGAGAACGTTTTATTGAGAATCAAAAAGAGAGAAGAAGCCATCTAACTACTGCCCACGGACCCGTAGGTCTGTGGTAAACTACCCACGCATCATCGAAGGAGCACCAATGAGGATGATGATCCGTGATCGTGTTCCCTCCAGCAAGGTTGTCGTGGACTTAACACGGCAGATGCCCTCATTAAAGGACTTACGTGTGGAGCCATCGCAAAGGTGACTAGCTTGAAGGGGTTGAGCGGGACGAAAGACACAGATTTACCCAGGTTCGGCCCCTCATAGTGGAGGTAAAATCCTACTCCTGCTCTCGTAGATTATAGATTGAGTATCGATTACAAGGGTGCAGAATCACTTGACCTAGCTTTCGATTGATTGTTACTTGAGTTAACCCACCACAGGGTCTCACCTTTATATACACAAGTCGAGACCCTGAGGCTTACAAAAGTCCAGCTCAGATCACACAACGTGACCGACCTGATTTCTAAGTCGCCTTGCCTTGCAGGACAAGTCACCATCGTGGCGGCTCACACCGTCCGGGGCTTGGTAGATATCCGGGTCTTGGGCCTTCAACAAGCCCATCTTGTAAGACGCCACCAATCTTCACATCTCATCTTGGCTCTACCTGGGACTTCTTCATATGAGTCACCAACGGTGTGACCTGGCCCCTCCTGGGCGGGTCATACCTCATGCTTATATCCCCAACATTAGGCCCCAGATTGATTTGAACTTGTTCATGTCAATCTTCACTGCCTCAGTTGGCGAATTGTCTTCCAAAGCATAATCCTTGAATAAAACATTGTAACCCGCCATAACATCACGCAAACTGGATCATTGTAACCCGCCATGACATCATGCGTATTAAATATACGAAAAACCTGTGACATCATAACGGATCTCTTCTATTAATTGGTCGTCCGAGAATCGAGGTGCCCGCACTGTTGAGATAATCATGTCGTCTCCTCGATTTCTACGCATGCCATTTCACTGTTTCCTTATAAATAGGGATGGGGGTCCCCTCTTTTCACTTTTATTCCGCCCTTCTTTCTTCTTCTTCCTCCTCGCGTCGTCCACCGCCACTGGAGCTCCGCCGCCCCATTTGACCTTCTTCAACAGCTCCATCCAGGCCGCTTCATCAACCTGATCGTGACCAGAGATCACGGCGCCTCTCTGCTGTCCGTTAGAATCAATAGGTAAAGCTCTTTTCTTGACCCAGATCCACAATAGATTGAGCCCGTTCATAGGGTTCATCGGAGTTCATCGTGTTTGTTGGAGTTCATCTCAGTTTATCCATTATACCACTTAGTTCAATCCGAAGAAACCACACCAACCTTGCAGCAGTAGTCGCGGTATTTGCTTCAAATCGTAGATGTATTTCCTCTTCCTGAGATTCAATCCTAGCTTGCATGTTCTTCCACTCCCATATTTAAGGTTTAGCAATTATTCACCTTTTTCTGAACTGTTGTAGATCCGTAAATATAGTTGCAAACTTGCGAAACCTATTTGCTCCACACTTTGAAAAATTTCAACAATCTTGGACTTCATAGACAATTGATAGATGATTGACCCGACGTTCATTGTTCAGGCGGCTTACAGCAGCACCTTTGCACTCTGCCAATACTTATCTGACTTTAACCACTGTCGGATCGTGGGTTCCGGCAAACCCTTAAGGTTCAAACACTGGGGTGCACACGAAGAACTCTCTCTCCCTAGCTCGCTCTCGCAGTGATCTCAAGGCCTAGCTCGCCGAACCCAAGGAATAAGAGACACGAGAGTTTATACTGGTTTGGGCCGCCGTTGTGGTGTAATACCCTACTCCAGTGTGTGTGGTGGATTGCCTTGTAGGCTGAGGATGAACAAGTAAGAGGGATGAACAACCTCCTGAGGATAGGTGTTCTTGAGCTCTACGAGCTGGTGTGATGCCTTGGAGGAATGGATCTGATCCAAGGTTCGTACCCTTCTTCGGTGGTGGCTAGTCCTATTTATAGAGGCCCTGGTCCTCTTCCCAAATGTAGGCGGGAAGGGATCCCACAATAGCCAATTTTGAAGGGAGACAACTAGTACAAGTTATCCTGACAAAAGGTGGTCTTCGCCTGCCAAAGGCTCTGGTGGTGACGCTGTTGTGGGCTCCATGGTGACCTTCGTCCTTCCGGTCTTGGTCTTGTTGCACCGATATGGAAACCTTTGCCTGATGCCTCGTGACTCCTCACCTGCGCCTTCCTCTTTAGCACCGAAGAGGAAACTGGTACTCTGCGCCCGCTGGCGCACGCCTGGCCTTGGTCGTCATGGCTCACGTCACGCGCATCTCGCGAGGTGCCCCCCGCCTTGATTTCTCCGCTCCTCAGGAGCCAGCCTAGTGAGGCTGCCCCCAAGGAGGTCTTGTGTCGTCCGCCTCGCGAGGCTTGGCCCCCTCACGAGGGTGTTCAGTGGTTTGCTAACGAAGATGGGCCATACCAGGCCGCTGGTGGAGCCATGCCGTGGGCCGCAGGCAGGCAAGTCTGGGTACCCCCGTTCCCAGGATGCCGACAGTAGCCCCCGGGCCCAAGGCGTGCTTAGACTTGGCTTCGAGGCGAAGCCAAGGGGCAAGTGCGGAGCGTCGCGGGCCCCAACCGCTTGCGGTCTTGATTGACACGTGGCGAGTGACGAGTGTCGGTGTCAAAACCGGCGGATCTCAGGTAGGGGGTCCCGAACTATGCGTTTGAGGATCGAAGGTAACAGGAGACCGGGACACGATGTTTACCCAGGTTTGGGCCCTCTTGATGGAGTTAATACCCTACTTCCTGCTTGATTATCTTGGATGAATATGGGGTTACAAGATTTTATCTACTTTGAGATCATAATGGCTAGACCCTAGATGTCTAGCATGTATGATTATGATTGCCTCTACGGACTAAACCCTACGGTTTATATAGACACCGGAGGGACCTAGGGTTGTACAAAGTCAGTTTATAGAGAAAGGAATCTTCATATCCGAATGCCAAGCTTGCCTTCCACGCAAAGGAGAGTCCCATCCGGACACGGGAGGAAGTCTTCTGTCTTGTATCTTCACGGCCCATTAGTCCGGACCACATCACATAGCCCGGATGCCCGAGGACCCCTTAATCCAGGACTCCCTTAGTAGCCCCCGAGCCAGGCTTCAATGACGATGTGTCCGGCGCGTAGATTGTCTTCGGCATTGCAAGGCGGGTTCCTTCTTCGAACACTTCAAAACGTCTAACCCAAAGAGTTATATTCGGCTTTTCATTTAAGGTCATACCCTTTGGCTTCTGCACCGCCATTGCTTCCGCTTCCACGCGTCGAGAGAATACAAAAGGTCAGAGTATCTTTTGCACATAACACCCTAGCCATATAAGAAAGGCGTCTATTTAAAGGGATTGGATCTCAGACGCCATCCCACACCAGGCGGAAAATCCTTAGAGCTTGCCAGGAGAAACCACTCAAACATGGCTAACGCTCCCAGTTATTCTTCCCGCCCTCACGGCTCCGAAAAAGGCGATTGGGAGAGATGTTCAGTATCCCATGACCAGCTGGTTAAGCTTCAAATGCAGGCATTCCTTCCCCCCGTCGATCTAGTCCCCGTTCGGGCAGGATTAATCTCTTTCACCGGCGAAGCCCTGGCAGAAAATTTCCCCAATCCAACCAGGGGGGAATGAGTGTGCTTCGTCTCCTTTTTATTAAGAGGCATCGGATTTCCAATCCACCCTTTCCTCCGAGGTCTCCTGGAGTACTACGGCCTCCAACTGCACAATCTCACGCCGGCCTCTATCCTGCACATTGCGGGTTTTGTCGCTCTTTGCGATCTATTCCTGGGTTGCGAAGCCCATTTCTAGTTATGGAGGAAGCTTTTCTGCCTCATCCCTCGCACCCAAAAGGGATCTGTGTTCAAGGTGGGCGGCGCCGAGATATGGTGCATAGCCGGGACCGGATACCTGTCCGACACGCCGAAGAAGGCATCCGAAGAGTGGCCCTCGGAGTGGTTTTATATTGAAGATGTCGCTCTCCCCGACCCAGTCCGAATGGGCCTTCCCGAATTTTCTAGCACACCATTGATGAAACGCCACAGCTGGCCCCCCTCGGAGCCTCGAGGAGGAAGATAGCGTAGAAGTCCAACAATTAATGGGCAAGATAAGGACACTTGCCCAGTCCGGATTATCAATAATCGAGGTAATGGCGACTTCCATAGTGCGAAATGTTCAGCCACTCCAATTCAGAGGGCTCCCTATGTGGCACTACAATGGGCAAGATGATGCCTCACGCTATGGAAGGGTCCGGACACCCCTGCCGCCCTGGCCACAATATTAGCCGATCTGTATAAAGGGGAGAAAGAGGAGTTTACTTGTCTTAAGCGCCGAGAGGGATTCTCCATGTACAATCCCCCTAACTGGGTGAGTTTTAATCCCACCACCTTACTCAATCCTCTCCCTGAGTCATGTTTAATTGACATTAACCTGTGCATTTTTAATAGGAATGGCAGAAGGTTATCACGGGGATTTATAGCCCCGCTCCACAGCTGGAGGACCATAACCGGGACCTTGATCCCGAATTCAAAGAGGATCCGGACATATTTGTAGAGCTCAAGGAGGGAGTCTTCTACCAGGCGAGCTATGACGGCATAGAAGTGGCCATCATGGCCGATTATCCTGGCCTCCTTCCTGCCTCATATGTAAGTAGTCAGGAGACATCTCCTCCGAAAGAACTTCCTCATTATGCCTCACCCACCGTACTGTCTCGTGCTCCAAAGGGGAGGCGCTCGGCGCGTCATGCTGCATCAGAGGCGTGTCATATTAGAGCGGCGCCTACGCCGGGCGGGTCTTCAAAGAGGAAGGCAAATGACGACACGGCCAAGCCTTCATCAAATAGGTATGGCTTTAAATATGCCCCCTGGCAGTCACATCGAACTGTGAACTTGTCCATTGTGTTTTATCAGGAAGAGTGTTCGCCGGACTATGGGAGCGATGCCGGATTGTCCTCCTTCAGAGGATTGTCCTCCTTCAGAGGATTCGGATAATGTATCCGTCACGAACTCTGAAGTAGAGAGCGCCATGAATCATCGGCAAACACGGGAGCTGACATGGGAGCGACGCCGGATTGTCCTCCTTCAGAGGATTCGGATAATGTATCCGTCACGAACTCTAAAGTAGAGAGCGCCATGAATCATCGGCGACGGAGGGCCGCTCTTTGCGAACTCAACTTTTCTAAAGAAGCGTTCAATGCCTTCAGCTCGGCTGATGCGTACGTCCGAGCTGCTCGGGATGGGCTTGCCAGAGCCACTGACCAGCATTTGAGAGATATGCGGGTAAGTATGCATTGTACATATTTGGTAATTATATACCAGTAGCCCCCGAGACTTGAAGCAGTTGAAGCAACCGATTTAAGGATCATTGTGTAATCAGGCACTCACAAAGAAGAACAACATGCTGTCTCGTGAGCTGGAAGGGTGTCGGACCCTCTAGCTATTGTTATCGCCGAACTGGAGAAATCCAAGGAGGCACCGCCTGGTAATGGTCTCCTCCCTCCAGAAAAATATAATCATATACCAGTAATGTTAACACTGTTGTATTTCCCATGGCAGGATCGTTAGATCAACTGCAAGAGGAACTGAAGGTCGCGCAGGCGGGTAAACATTAGGCAGAAAAGCAACTGGCCGCTGGCGAACGTGTGCTGACATGGACCAGGGATAATAAGAACAAGATGCAGGATTCCAACACCCTGCTGGGCGAAGAGCTGAAGGACGTGTGAGCCCAGCTACCGGAGCTGTAAAAGAGAACATGAAGCTATGGGGCGGCATATTCAGTATGCTTTTGAACTTACCCTCGTGTAGTGCGGTAAAGAAATGAGTTAACAGATTTATGTCCGCAGGTATGCTGACTAGCCGGCTCGAAGAGGAAATGTCCGGAGCTCAAGGCGATCTGCTGCAACAGCTGTCACTAGTTTACGAGCGAGCTCGGAAAGCGATGCGGAGTGTCGCCAAGGCTTTATGGCCATCCGCATCCCCTCCAGGAAGTATGGAGGAGCTTGTGAAGCTATTCAAGGGAGCTTGGCGCCGCTTTAGATTATGGAAGATATCGGCTTGCCGGAAAGGCGCACGAGAGGCCTGGGCCATGGTGAAAACGCGGTACACCGGACTTGATCCGAATCATATGGACCGGGTCAGACCTCGAGGGTCAGATGGACAAGAGATTCCAGTGAGCTTGGTATATGACCAAGTGAAGATAGCCGCCAAGTTTTCTCAACGGGATTGTATGCTAGACAGCCTGTTAGACAGTATAGAGGAAGAAGCTTTTGAGTCCAAGTGACTATGTACTTCAATTGACAAATTTGCCCTAGCCGAATTGTAAAACGATTGTCATGGCAGACCTTTTCGCAATGACCTCCGGACCCAAAGGTGCGGAGTGTTTCCGAATACCGGACCGGCGACAAGCACCGGGGCATGCGTGGACACAAGGCGTAGGGGTAATAGTTGCTTGAACAGACAAGTTGTATTCGGCTAGCTATGTTATATTACTTATTGATTGTAAGAAACATCTTCCAGAGAGAATAGTTCCGTTAAGGGTTCCTTTCCCTGGGTGAACATGCATTAGTATGCATGCCCAAATTGTGATTCGAAAAATCGCAGGATACATAATATCTGGGGGTTCATAGTGCACCAAGGGTAAAACGTCTTTAGTCCGCCGACTGATTATTCCCTTAAGAACGCTAGATTTTGGCTTCACCCAGCCTGAGGTACAAGTCTGGATGACCCGGCTGTAACAATTGCAGAGGTGCTCCCTTTATGCCCTAGCCGAACAAATGGGAACGTAAGGCATAAGCACAGGAGCCAGGCAACCCAGCTGTGGCAAAAACTTAAGTCATAAAGGTGCATATAACGGCGAAGAAAAGGTATATATATGAGAAAAGGACACATATGTGGTATGCTTGATGCTCAGAAAATGATGATAAGCTTCTGTAAAAGAAGCCCCCAGGTATTATGGGCGTATATATTTAAGAATGTGTACCTCATAAGTGTGCGGTCTAGCCGCACAAGAGCTATAAAGCCAAAGAAAAAATTTAAAGAGAGAGAAAATGGAGAAAGGATAAAAAGAGAACGAACAATGAGTCCGGCTCTAGGCGTAGAATCTTCAGAGTCTGGTGGCATTCCACGGGTTCTTCTCTAAGCGGTTATCCGATACATCACGCAGACGGTACGCACCTCCAGTGAGGACTTCATCTATAATGAAGGGACCTTCCCACTTGGGCTTGAGTTTGTCCTTTTTCTTTTCTGTCAAGCGTAGAACGATTTCACCAACATTATAAGTCTTGGCCCGCACTTCTCCGCTTTGGTAACTGCGAGCTTGTTGTTGATAGAATGCGGAACGGGCTTTTGCAACGTCGTGCTCCTCCTCCAGGGCATCTAGACTGTCCTTCCAATCAAGCTCGGCTTCTCTCTCTTCATACATGCACACTCGAGGTGAGTCATGAATGATGTCGCAGGGCAAACCAGCCTCTGCGCCGTACACCATGAAGAATGGTGTGTAACCGGTAGTGCGATTGGGCGTAGTCCGCAGCCCCCAGAGTACGGAGTCGAGCTCCTCGACCCAGTGTTTGTCTAACTCTTTTAAAGACCATACTATTGTAGGCTTAATGCCACTCATGATAAGACCATTAGCTAGTTTGGCTTGACCGTTTGTTTGGGGGTGATAGACGGAGGCATAATCGAGCTTGATGCCCAGGTTAGCACACCATGTTTTCACTTCATCGGTGTAAAGTTGGAGCCATTATCGGTGATGATGCTGTGTGGGACACCATAACGGTGTACGACACCGGATATAAAGTCTATCACTAGTCCGGCTTTGGCCGTTTTAACTGGTTTGGCCTCTATCCACTTTAGTGAATTTATCTACCATGACTAGCGGATATTTTTTCTTATGGCTTCCCCCTTTAAGCGGTCCGACCATATCAAGCCCCCAGACCGCGAAAGGCCAAGTAATGGGGATTGTTTATAGGGCTGTAGGTGGCATATGGCTTTAATTGGTGAAAAGCTGGCATCCCACAGAATGTTGGACAAGGTCCTGTGCATTTGCTCGGGTCGACGGCCAGAAAAAACCGGTGTGGAAGGCTTTACTTACAAGAGCCCGAGCCGCGGCGTGGTGACCGCCAAGACCAGCATGGATTTCAGCCAGGGCCTGCCGTCCTTCTTCTTCCGAGATACATCTTTCAAGTATTCCGGTAGCGCTCTTCTTGTAGAGCTGTCCTTCATGAACCTTGTAGGCTTTTGAATGTCGAACGATGCATCGAGCCTCATTCTGATCCTCAGGGAGTTCTCGCCTATTGAGGTAGGCCAAGAAGGGTTTGGTCCATGGGGCAATTACTGCCATTATTAGATGGGTCAATGGTGTTATTTCGGTGGTTGAGCCCCCGATGATATCGGTATTGTGTTCGGAATCTGGGGGTATAATCGGATCCGGACTAGTGTTGCCGCTCTCATCCTGCCACACCACGGATGGCTTGAAGAGCCTTTCCAAAAAGATGTTAGGCGGGACGGGGTCACGCTTGGCGCGCATGCGAGCAAGGACATCCGCCGCTTGATTACTTTCTCGAGCCACATGATGAAACTCGAGACCCTCGAACCGAGCTGATATTTTGAGTACGGCGTTCCGATAGGCCGCCATCTTCGGATCTTTGGCGGCGAAGTCTCCGTTTATTTGGGATATTGCAAGATTTGAATCCCCGCGCACCTCCAGGCGTTATATGCCCATGGAGACAGCCAACCGAAGAACGTGCAATAAGGCCTCGTATTCGGCTGCGTTACTAGAGTCTGTGTATAATATTTGGAGTACGTACTGGACCATGTCTCCTGTGCAGGACGTTAAGACAACACCCGCTCCTAAACCGGCCAGCATTTTAGAGGCATCGAAGTGCATGACCCAGTTAGAATATGTGCCGTACTCTTTAGGGAGTTTGGCCTCTGTCCATTCGGTGACAAAGTCAGCCAATACTTGGGATTTAATGGCTCGGCATGGTTTGTATGTTATATCGAATGGCAAGAGCTCAATGGCCCACTTGGGAATCCGGCCTGTAGCGTCATGATTGTTTATTATGTCATTGAGTGGTACTTCGGAAGCCACCGTGATCGAGCACTCTTGGAAGTAGTGTCGTAGCTTCCGGGATGCCATGAAGACCGCGTATGCTATCTTTGGTAATGAGGGTACCGGGATTTGCATGGTGTGAGGACAGTGGATACATAGTATACCGGTTTCTGAAGTGGGAATTTCTGTCCGTCCTCCTCTCGTTCGACGGTGAGCACCGCACTCACCACCTGGTGTGTTGCGGAGACGTATAATAACATGGGTTCGCCGACGTTTGGCGTGGCCAGCATTGTGTTTCTTGCTAAAAGAGATTTTATTTCTTCCAGTCCGGCCGTTGCCGCGTCTATCGACTCAAAGTTGTCGGTGCGTCGGAGTAGGCAATATAGTGGCAATGCCTTTTCTCCTAACCAGGAGATAAAGCGGCTTAAAGCTGCCACGCATCCGGCTAGTTTTTGGACCTGTTTGAGGTCTGTTGGTGTAGCCAATTGTGACAAAGCTCAGATTTTGGCTGGGTTTGCCTCAATTCCTCTATTGGAAATGATGAAGCTCAACATTTTTCCGGCGGGGACACCGAAGACACACTTTTCCGGATTGAGCTTGATGTCATATGTACGGAGGTAGTCGAATGTGAGACGCAGGTCGTCTACTAGTGACTGGACGTCCTTAGTTTTGATGAAGACGTCATCCACATATGCTTCGACCGTCTTGCCGATTTGTTTCTCCAGGCATGTTTGAATCATGCGTTGGTAGGTGGCGCCAGCGTTTTTCATCCCGAAGGGCATATTGTTGAAGCAGAAAGGCCCGTATGGGGTAATGAATGCCGTTGAGGCTTGATCAGACTCCTTCATTTTGATTTGATGGTATCCGGAGTATGCATCAAGGAAACACAGTGAGTCGTGTCCTGCAGTAGCATCAGTGATCTGATCGATGCGGGGGAGGGGGAAGGGATCTTTAGGGAAGGCCTTGTTGAGGTCTTTAAAATCGACACATAGGCACCATGATTTATCCTTCTTTGGTACCATCACCAGGTTTGTTAGCCAGTCCAGGTGTTTTATTTCTCTAATGAACCTGGCTAGCTCCTCCCCCATAGCTTGTCGTATGGGTTCGGAAAAGCACCGCAGTGTTTGCTTGACCGACTTGTATACCTTCAATATATTGAGGCTGTGTTCGGCCAATCTATGTGGGATTCCTGGCATATCAGAAGGTTGCCAGGCGAATATGTCCTACTTCTCGCGCAGGAACACGCGTAATGCGGCGTCGACCGTCGGGTCCAGCTGTGCCCCGATGGAAGCTGTCTTCTTGGAGTCCGTCGGGTGAACTTGGAATTTGACTATTTCGTCTGCTGGCTTGAAGGAGGTGGATTTGGGCCGTTTATCGAGGATTACGTCGTCCCTATCCACCATGGAGCATAGTGCGGTTAATTCTTCAGCCGCGAGGGCCTCGGATAGTGCCTCGAGGGCCAGGGGTGCGGTTTTGTTTTTGGCGCGGAGTGCTATGTCCGGATCACTGGCGAGAGTGATAATGCCGTTGGGCCCAGGCATCTTGAGCTTCATATACCCGTAATGAGGTATGGCTTGAAAGCGCGTGAATGCGTCTCTCCCCAACAGGGCGTGATATCCACTGTTGAAAGGGGCCACTTGGAAGGTTATCTCTTCGGACCGATAGTTCTCCGGCGTGCCGAATACCACGTGGAGCTGAATTTTTCCCGGGCATCTTGCTTCCCGAATGGGAATGATTCCACGAAAGGTCGTATTCTTTGCTCGATGCGGCTTCTGTCTATTTGCATTTTATTGAGCGTGTCCTCATAAATGAGGTTCAGTCCGCTGCCGCCGTCCATGAGCACTTTAGTGAGCCGAAAGCCATCCACAACTGGGTTGAGGACTAAGGCAACTGGAGCCCAGACTGAAAGTAATTTTGGTTCGTCATTGGCATTAAAAGTTATGTCCGTGTCGTTCCAGGGATTTATTGCTGCGACTTGGCAGACTTCGGCGAGGTCACGGAGTGCTCTCTTGCGCCGATTGTTTGAAGCGAAAGTCTCGAAGACCGTCAATACTCTAAGGTCGTCGGCTTTCGGGGAGTGCTGTTCTGAGGTATTTTTGGTGAGGATATCCTCGCCACTCTTGGCCACTTGCCGGAGTATCCAACATCCTCTAAGGTTGTGGGTTGGTTCGGTATCCGGTGTCGTGTGTATCTTGCATGGCTTATCGAGCCATCCCTCAAGGATGGTTCCACGTCCCGTAATGAGTTTAATTTTCTTGCCTACGGGGTCGGGTGCCCCGCGAGGGTGCATCCTTTTTGCCCGCCAGGGGGGTGGCGTGAAGGCCGGTGGTTCCCAGCGAGCTGTCTGAGTTTTCCAGGTGCTTTCCGTTGCGCAGTACTTCTGTACTATGGTTGCCAAGTCAGTGAAGTGTAGTATGCGACGGTGGTTGAGGGCGTTGAGGATTCCTTCGTCCGCGCAATTATTGCAGAATACTGAAATCGCTTCCTCATCGCGGCAATCTTTAATCTTGTCCTTGACAAGGAGGAATCTGGCCCAAAAGTGATGGACTATTTCCTGAGCTGCTACCGTATGTACATGAGGTCGCATATATCCGGGGGACTAGAATTGCTTGGTGAATATTGCTTGTGGTGGGTGGGTGGTGTTAAATCCAAACCCTGACCCGATGTGGAGTCCAGAGTTTGAGAAACTTCCGAATTTAGTTCGGGCTCCAGAGTGTCCGATGATTCTTTAGACTCAACGCCCAATTCTGAGTTCAAAGGACTCGGGGTGTCCCCCCGCAGACGGGTATCCGGCTCTTCGAGCTCAGAAATCCAAACGTAGCTTGTTTTCAGCATAGGGGAAGAGTTGTTGTTCCGCTCATCTACGACCGCTATCTGATGGGTGACCGACGAAGATTTGGTTTCTCTCTGATTGGGTTTAAGCCCAATCCAATCATAGTCCGAAGCAACCCCCAGGGCGGCGATGCGATCCAGGAGTCATTTAAAGACGACAAATCCGCCAGATCCATCCTTTTGGAGTATTCGGGGTCAACACGGAGACGATTTTTGATGACTTGGGAAGTCATCGTCGGCTTAAAGGCCGAATGGGCGGCCATGGTAAAACTGCCCAGCCGGAGGGTTTGGCCTGAGGCCAGGGCTTCTCCGGAAGTGATACTGTCCTTGATAACAAGGCGAGCCATCAATCTTGTTGTCGAAGTCATAGAGGAAATCTCAATGAAAGCACCAATGTTGGTGTCAAAACCGGTGGATCTCGGGTAGGGGGTGCTTGCTTCTGAGGATCGAAGGTAACAGGAGACAGGGACACGATGTTTACCCAGGTTCGGTCCCTCTTGATGGAGGTAATACCCTACTTCCTGCTTGATTATCTTGGGTGAATATGGGGTTTACAAGAGTTGATCTACCTCGAGATCGTAATGGCTAAACCCTATATGTCTAGCATGTATGATTATGATTGCCTCTATGGACTAAACCCTCCAGTTTATATAGACACCGGAGGGACCTAGGGTTGTACAAAGTCGGTTTATAGAGAAAGGAATCTTCATATCCGAACACCAAGCTTGCCTTCCACGCAAAGGAGAGTCCCATCCGGACACGGGAGGAAGTCTTCTGTCTTGTATCTTCATGGCCCATTAGTCCGGCCCACATCACATAGCCCGGACACCCGAGGACCCCGTAATCCAGGACTCCCTCAATGGGACGTGGGAGTCTCCGCTTCCCCACGCCGCCTTGATATCCGCCCAGCTAGGCAACCACCATGGTCTACACAGCTCCACCTTCATCGCTGGCAGCACACTCCCAAACTCCTTTGTCTTCCCGAAAACAACGGTCTCCTCCTTCAATCCGACCAAGATCCAATCCTCTCTCGCCATGGTGCCATGTCGGAAGAAGAAAGGAAAGAGGGAGCCCCGGGCTTCAGCCGATGCACCGCCGGCCTTCGAGCCCGCCGTCGAGCGGTCGATAGTGCTCAACCAGGAGGCAATGGACAAGGTTCGTCCTGCACTTGCCGCCGACTTCAACGAGTGGGGGAGGACGATGGCCTGGCCCGCATCCCGCACTGTGGTTGATAGGACGGCCACCGAGATCCCTCTCCACCTTCATGCCCTCTGGGTAGGCCTGATTCCCCCTTTCTCTGCCTTCTTCAACGCTGTGCTTTCTCACTACCAAATCAATGCGCTGCACCTGGATCCTCAGTCTATCATGCTTCTCGCCGTCTTCGCCTTCGTCTGCGAGGACATGGTAGGCATTGCCCCCTCTGTGGCCTTACTTCACCATTTCTTCTCGCTGCATCTGACCGATCCCCGGCAGCACTCGGGATGCTTGAGCTTCCAGGCCATGGCTGCGACGGCCGGCATGGGGATTGATTTCGAGATTTCGCCATCGGTGAGCGGGTTTCGGAAGCGGTGGGTGTTCGTGGAAGCCGGCGTGTTCAGCCCCCTGCTCTTGCTTCCGACGGCACCAGCCGTTCCCAGCTCCGGCTGGGTGCACGAGAAGCTCACTGACCCGCGTCTTGCCCACGTCTGGCACCCGCTGGCTAGGCTGAAGGATCTTGACGTGACAGCGCCCATGGTGGTGAAGGAGTTCATCTGGCGCAGCATTGCTCCGCTCCAGCGCCACTCTCGCCCAATGTGGACCTTCTCCGGCAGCAAAGACAGCATCAGGCTCCACTAGCCTGGGCTTCCCCTTGAGGCGCAACGAATCGTGCTTGAGCTCCTGACGGGTGACCCGTCGCCAGCCGATATGCTGGAGGAGGGCTGCCTCTTGTACTGTTGCTCGAACAGGGTGGAATTCGCGAGGCAGATGCCCCCCTTTGATGAACAGGGGCTGCGCCCGGCTGGCCTTGAAGGGCCTCGCGAGAGCCCTGTCTTCGTGACTCCCTCGCCTGCCGCCAGCGTGGTGCTCACCGCAGAAGTGGGCACAGGGGGGCGATCGCTGTCAAACACTGGCGACGCGACTGTCGAAGAATTGGCGTCGCTCGGGGCTCCCGAAGCACCGTCCCCTGGGGCTCAAGAGAGCCGTCCCGAGGAAGCGGCCGGTGGAACGACGCAGTCCGATGCTCCCGAGGCTGAAGCCCCCGAGGCCCTGGGGGACCGCCACGAGGCGGAGGCCGTGGTCGCCACGCAGCCCGGCATTCCCGAGGTCGCCTCCTCAGGAGCCACACCAGCCGCGCCCGGCAGTGGTGACCGCACTCAGGGCTTCGGCCAGCTCCGACCGAACTTCGAAGGTCTCCGCAAGAGGAAGGGATCTTCGAGCTACAGTGGCAACGCCTTCCGGCCATTGAAGCAGAGGAAATACATCGCCCTAGATGGGTGAGTACCTTATCTTTGTAATTTCTTGAGCGCTGCTTCTCCTCCTGATTGTGGCTCTTCCCAGGGTCCTGGCGGCTGGGTCGACGAAATCTCCTGAGAAGCAGCCCGCTCCCGCTCTGGGCTCTGAGCTGGCCCTGGGCTCCCCCTGCCGGACTACTGCGCATGGCGCATGGTATGTCGACGAGGTGGACGCGCTGACCAGGCGTCTCGTCCCTACGTTCTTGTCGTCTCTCCTTCGTAGCCCTGCCTGGGGTGTCGCAGGCGTGCCGAGGGCTCCTCCACTGGTCCTTGCCCGAAGCAGGGCAGCCTCACCCCTGGCCTCCTCCTCGAGCAGCAAGGTCCCGCCCCAGAAGACCTCCGTCGAGGCCCGAGAGGCGGCGAGGAAGGCTCCGGCCTCCAACCCCCAGCTGGGAGCTGGCGAGCCACCTCAAGTCTATTCAACGACCCTTGGGGCGGATGAAGGGCTCGGCCACACGTTTGAGCTTGCGCACGGTCGCGGCGTAGTTCGCCACGAGCTCTTCGGGAGGCGATGGACGCGCTGAGCAGGCTTGGGGGAGAGCTCGTCGACGTTGACGCGTGCCTAGAGGCAGAAGGCCATCGGCTGGCTAACAAGTGGCATCAGTTGAAGGTGGCCATCAACTTTGGGCGCCTTCAGTGCGAGCGTGATGGTGCGAAGGCTGAGATATCCCTCGCGTCCTCTCGCAAGGCAAGCGCCCGGGCGTTGGAGGAGGCCAGGGAGGCCGATGGCTGCTGTGAGGCCGCTGAGGGGCGCTGGCGGGAGCTCCAAGCTTTGAATGCTGCCCTGGAGGAGCAGGTCGAGGCACGCCGGACTGCCCTAGCATCAATGAGGGGAGCCCCTGCCGAGGAGAAGGAGGTCCAAAAGCATGAGGAGGCGCTGATGTTGGAGGCTTCAGAGCGCAACCTTGAGTTTGAGCGGCTGGAGATGAGGGAGCGCCAGGTGGCCGCTGCTGAGGACGCGGTGGCCGCACACGAAGCTACAATCCAGGAGGAGGTCGACCGGAGGGTGGCGAAGGCTCGAGCAGATCTCGCCAACGAGTACGACCTGAAGCGGAAGTTCTCGGAGGCTGAAGCTGCGGGAAGGACTGCCGCACTCAGGTCGAGGCTGAAAGAGACGGAGCAGCACGAGAGGACCAGCGCGGCAGCCCTGATCTCCGCCCAGGCTGAGCTGACCTCCGCCCGCACTGACTTGCTCTCCCTCTAGCAGCAGGTCGACGACGCCGCGTCCCTTGCACAGCACAACAGGGAGGAGGCCTGCCGTCGACAAACGCTGCAGCATGAGCATGCTCCTATGCTCTAGGCTCTCCAGGTGAGGGCCAACCAAGCGCTGGGCGCCATCAGTGAAGAGCGTGCCCCTCATCCTCATGCTGAAGACTATGCCAGTCATCTCCGCTTCTTTACCGAAGTCGTGACGCACCTGGAGAACCGGGCCACGAGGGCCCGCGAGCTTGTCAAGGAGAGGAGCCGAGTCCTTCTCGGGCGCGCGTTCTCCTGCGTCTTTAGTCATATCCAGAACCTCGACCCCCACTTCGATTTTGACGCCGCTATTGCTCCAGTGCCTGGGGCCATCCGCGACAACCTAGCGTGCTGGGTGGACGACAACGTGGATGCTTTTGTCAGGGCTTTCGCCTCCGAGGACGACGCGGTGGTGGTCGTGGCGAACGTGGACGGCGTGGTTGATAATGGTGAAGGCGACGCCAGTGACAGCGCTAGAAGTGCGTCTGGGAGCATCCAGGATGACGCTGCGAGCGACATGTACGATTGAGCCTGCCCTCCCTTGCTTGTACCTGCATACAAAGATTTGGACATGGCCCCGCAGGGCGTAAGAGCACTTTGGAGGGGGAGCCCCATTTGTAAGCAAACCAATATTCTATTTTTTAGGCTAGATTTGAAACGTGCTTTCGCGAGCTTGCGAGCTTTTCAGCAGGCTTGCTGCTGTGATTCACCTTGTCTGAGCGTGCCTCGAGCTAGTTTTGTGGTCGTCGATGCGCTTTGCCCCTGAGGGGAGCCATCAGGAGGCCCGCGGGATTTAGATTTCCTGCGAGGCCTGCTAATCCGCCCGAGAGGGCCATGCCGGGAGCGAACGCCAGACCACGGCAGGGTGTGCGTGTGGGGGCCCTGCAGCGATTACACTCTTGACTCAAGGGTTTGCTGCCACCCAGCTCGCCTGAGCGTGATCAACGCACGCACACCACGCCTAGTCCCCGCTCACGAGGTGCTAGCAGGGGAAAGGGTAGCGCGCGCGACTCTTGAAATAAGACATGCAACCAAATCAAAAGAAATCCATTCGAACAAAGAAGACTCCCCCCATACATGACAACGAGAAAAGGACTTCAGGTTCGGCTCAAAGAGGGTGATAAATCGAGCTACAGAAAAAGAGATGGAAACGAAAGGGCGCGTCCGGCACCTAGCTATTCTTCTGGTCTTCTCACCAGCGCAGAGCATCGTGCTTCCACTAGGACGTGGGAGGGAGCCCCCGAGGCCCGAGGGCGGCACTCCGGAGACTCCGGGGCGTGTACAGCCCCACTCATTATTACCTGAGAGTGTCACGAGCGGAGACCTTCACAGGCGTGAGCCTTACTTCATATCACCAGGCGAGGGACCCGCCCTGTGCTGGCCCCGATCACCATTGGGGCGTCCGGAAACCAGGACGAGACCAAGGGGCAAGGAGGACGCTAGCGGCGTACTCGGCGACCATGGGCCCTCTGCTGGGGGAAAGGCTTGCCAGCGCTTCCCCTGGCAGAGGACCTACCTCTGTGTAGTGCCTTGCTCCATGCGGCGCGGGGAGGGCCTGGCTCCTGGCCTCTCCCACGCGTCCCCCAAAGCACCTCCCCTGCCGGGGCCAGGGCTGCTGCCCTGGGATCTCCGAGTGTCGTCGCGGTCTGGTCCACCTGCAGTCCATGGTTAGTGCACACCTGTCCCGCGGTACCTGTTGTACTCCGTCGTCGTCACTGAAGGGGTCGGCAAAACCTTCTGCCGAATCGTGGAAGGCCCCCATTTTAGGCGTTTCGCCGACCCATTTTGGCCCGGGGAATGAGTTGGGGCCCTCCCCGAGCATGTACTCCAGGTTCACCATGCGGGGCACGTAGGCGTCTACGGCTGCCCTACTGGAGCCATCACCTGGGTGTCCCGTTCCTTGCGCCGCTAGCCTTGACGCTTGGCCCTGGTGGCCGTGTTGGAAATATGCCCTAGAGGCAATAATAAAATGGTTATTATTGTATTTCCTTGTTCATGATAATTGTCTGTTGTTCATGCTATAATTGTATTAACTGGAAACCGTAATACATGTGTGAGTACATAGACCACAACATGTCCCAAGTAAGCCTCTAGTTGACTAGCTTGTTGATCAATAGATGGTTATGGTTTCCTGACCATGGACATTGGATGTCATTGATAACGAGATCACATCATTAGGAGAATGATGTGATGGACAAGACCCAATCCTAAGCATAGCACAAGATCGTGTAGTTCGTTTGCTAGAGCTTTTCTAATGTCAAGTATCATTTCCTTAGACCATGAGATTGTGCAACTCCCAGATACCGTAGGAATGCTTTGGGTGTACCAAACATCACAACGTAACTGGGTGGCTATAAAGGTGCACTACAGGTATCTCCGAAAGTGTCTGTTGGGTTGGCACGAATCGAGACTGGGATTTGTCACTCCGTATGACGGAGAGGTATCTCTGGGCCCACTCGGTAATGCATCATCATAATGAGATCAATGTGACTAAGGAGTTAGCCACGGGATCATGTGTTACGGTACGAGCAAAGTGACTTGCCGGTAACGAGATTGAACAAGGTATTGGGATACCGACGATCGAATCTCGGGCAAGTAACGTACCGATTGACAAAGGGAATTGTATACGGGATTGATTGAATCCTCGACATCGTGGTTCATCCGATGAGATCATTGTGGAACATGTCAGAGCCAACATGGGTATCCAGATCCCGCTGTTGGTTATTGACCAGAGAGTCGTCTCGGCCATGTCTGCATGTCTCCCGAACCCGTAGGGTCTACACACTTAAGATTCGGTGACGCTAGAGTTGTAGAGATATTAGTATGCGGTTAACCGAAAGTTGTTCGGAGTCCCGGATGAGATCCCGGACGTCACGAGGAGTTCCGGAATGGTCCGGAGGTAAAGATTTATATATGGGAAGTCCTATTTTGGCCACCGGAAAATGTTCAGGATTTTTTGGTATTGTACCGAGAAGGTTCTAGAAGGTTCCGATGTGGGGCCCACCTGCATGGGGGGACCCACATGAACGTGGGTAGTGGGGGCATGGCCCCACACCCCTGGTCAAGGCGCACCAAGATCCCACCTTAGAAGGAATAAGATCATATCCCGAAGGGATAAGATCAAGATCCCTAAATAGGGAGGATAACAATCGGTGGGGAAGGGAAATGATGGCATTTCTTTCCCCCACCTTTGCCAACACCCCAATGGACTTGGAGGGCAAGAAACCGGCCCCCTCCACCCCTATATATAGTGGGGAGGCGCATGGGAGCAGCACCCCAAGCCCTGGCGCCTCCCTCCCTCCCGTGACACCTCTTCCTCCCCGCTTGCGCTTGGCGAAGCCCTGCCAGGATCCCGCTACTTCCACCACCACGCCGTCGTGCTGCTGGATCTCCATCAACTTCTCCTCCCCCCTTGCTGGATCAAGAAGGAGGAGACGTCCCCGCTCCGTATGTGTGTTGAACGCGGAGGTGCCGTCCGTTCGGCGCTAGGATCATCGGTGATTTGGATCACGACGAGTACGACTCCATCAACCCCGTTCTCTTGAACGCTTCCGCGCGCGATCTACAAGGGTATGTAGATCCACTCCCCTCTCTCTCGTTGCTAGATGACTCCATAGATTGATCTTGGTGATACGTAGAAAATTTTAAATTTCTGCTACGTTCCCCAACAGTGGGATCAGAGCCAGGTTTATGCGTAGATTCTATGCACGAGTAGAACACAAAGTAGTTGTGGGCGACGATTTGTTCAATTTGCTTACCGTTACTAGTCTTATCTTGATTCGGCGGCATTGTGGGATGAAGCGGCCCGGACCGACCTTACACGTATTCTTACGTGAGACAGGTTCCACCGACTGACATGCACTTGATGCATAAGGTGGCTAACGGGTGTCTGTCTCTCCCACTTTAATCGGATCGGATTCGATGAAAAGGGTCCTTATGAAGGGTAAATAGCAATTGGCATATCACCGTTGTGGCTTTTGCGTAGGTAAGAAACGTTCTTGCTAGAAACCCATAGCAGCCACGTAAAACATGCAACAACAATTAGAGGACGTCTAACTTGTTTTTGCAGGGTATGCTGTTGTTGGGGAACGTAGTAATTTCAAAAAAAATATACGCACATGCAAGATCATGGTGATGCATAGCAACGAAAGGGGAGAGTATTGTCCACGTACCCTCGTAGACCGAAAGCGGAAGCGTTAACACAACGCGGTTGATGTAGTCGTACGTCTTCACGATCCGACCGATCAAGTACCGAACGCACGGCACCTCCGAGTTCATCACACGTTCAGCTCGATGACGTCTCTCAAACTCTGATCCAGCCGAGTGTTGAGGGAGAGTTTCGTCAGCACGACGGCGTGGTGACAATGTTGATGTTCTACCGACGCAGGGCTTCGCCTAAGCACCGCTACGATATTATCAAGGTGTAATATGGTGGAGGGGGGCACCGCACACGGCTAAGAGATCAATGATCAATTGTTGTGTCTATGGGGTGCCCCCCTGCCCCCGTATATAAAGGAGCAAGGGGGAGGCCGCCGGCCAAGGAGGAGGGCGCGCCAAGGGGGGAGTCCTACTCCCACCGGGAGTAGGACTCCTCCTTTCCTTGTTGGAATAGGAGAAGGGAAGGGAGAAGGAGAAAGAAGGAAGGGGGCGCCCCCCCTCCTAGTCCAATTCGGACTAGTCCATGGGGAGGGGTGCGGCCACCCTTTGGGGCCTTTCTCTCCTTTCCCGTATGGCCCAATAAGGCCCAATACGAATTCCTGTAACTCTCCGGTACTCCGAAAAATACCCGAATCACTCGGAACCTTTCCGAAGTCCGAATATAGTCGTCCAATATATCGATCTTTACGTCTCGGCCATTTCGAGACTCCTCGTCATGTCCCCGATCTCATCCGGGACTCCGAACTCCTTCGGTACATCAAAACACATAAACTCATAATATAACCGCCATCGTAACGTTAAGCGTGCGGACCCTACGGGTTCGAGAACTATGTAGACATGACCGAGACACCTCTCCGGTCAATAACCAATAGCGGAACCTGGATGCTCATATTGGCTCCCACATATTCTATGAAGATGTTTATCGGTTAGACCGCATAACAACATACGTTGTTCCCTTTGTCATCGGTATGTTACTTGCCCGAGATTCGATTGTCGGTATCTCAATACCTAGTTCAATCTCGTTACCAGCAAGTCTCTTTACTCGTTCCGTAATACATCATCCCGCAACAAACTCATTAGTTGCAATGCTTGCAAGGCTTAAGTGATGTGCATTACCGAGAGGGCCCAGAGATACCTCTCCGACAATCGGAGTGACAAATCCTAATCTCGAAATACGCCAACCCAACAAGTACCTTTGGAGACACCTGTAGAGCACCTTTATAATCACCCTGTTACGTTGTTACGTTTGGTAGCACACAAAGTGTTCCTCCGGTAAACGGGAGTTGCATAATCTCATAGTCATAGGAACATGTATAAGTCATGAAGAAAGCAATAGCAACATACTAAAGGATCGAGTGCTAAGCTAACGGAATGGGTCAAGTCAATCACATCATTGTCCTAATGATATGATCCCGTTAATCAAATGACAACTCATGTCTATGGCTAGGAAACATAACCATCTTTGATCAATGAGCTAGTCAAGTAGAGGCATACTAGTGACACTCTGTTTGTCTATGTATTCACACATGTATCATGTTTCCGGTTAATACAATTCTAGCATGAATAATAAACATTTATCATGATATAAGGAAATAAATAATAACTTTATTATTGCCTCTAGGGCATATTTCCTTCAGTCTCCCACTTGCACTAGAGTCAATAATCTAGTTCTCATCGCCATGTGATTTAACATCAATAGTTCACATCACCATGTGATTAACACCCATAGTTCACATCGTCATGTGACCAACACCCAAAGGGTTTACTAGAGTCAATAATCTAGTTCATATCGCTATGTGATTAACACCCAAAGAGTAGTAAGGTGTGATTATGTTTTGCTTGTGAGATAATTTTAGTCAACGGGTCTGTCACATTCAGATCCGTAAGTATTTTGCAAATTTCTATGTCTGCAATGCTCTGCACGGAGCTACTCTAGCTAATTGCTCCCACTTTCAATATGTATCTAGACCGAGACTTAGAGTCATCTAGATTAGTGTCAAAACTTGCATTGACGTAACCCTTTACGACGAACCTTTTGTCACTTCCATAATCGAGAAACATATCCTTATTCCAGTAAGGATACTTTTGACCGCTGTCCAGTGATCTACTCCTAGATCACTATTGTACTCCCTTGCCAAAATCAGTGTAGGGTATACAATAGATCTGGTACACAGCATGGCATACTTTATAGAACCTATGGCCGAGGCATAGGGAATGACTTTCATTCTTTTTCTATCTTCTGCCGTGGTCGGGCTTTTGAGTCTTACTCAATTTCACACCTTGTAACACAGGTAAGAAACTCTTTCTTTGACTGTTCCATTTTGAACCACTTCAAAATCTTGTTAAGGTATGTACTCATTGAAAAAAACTTATCAAGCGTCTTGATCTATCTCTATAGATCTTGATGCTTAATATGTAAGCAGCTTCACCGAGGTCTTTCTTTGAAAAACTCCTTTCAAACACTCCTTTATGCTTTGCAGAATAATTCTACATTTTTTCCGATCAACAATATGTCATTCACATATACTTATCAGAAATGTTGTACTGCTCCCACTCACTTTCTTGTAAATACAGGCTTCACCGCAAGTCTATATAAAACTATATCCTTTGATCAACTTATCAAAGCGTATATTCCAACTCCGAGATGCTTGCACCAGTCCATAGATGGATCGCTGGAGCTTGCATATTTTGTTAGCACTTTTAGGATTGACAAAACCTCCTGGTTGCATCATATACAACTCTTCTTTAATAAATCCATTAAGGAATGCAGTTTTGTTTATCCATTTGCCATATTTCATAAAATGCGGCAATTGCTAACATGATTCAGACAGACTTAAGCATAGATACGAGTGAGAAACTCTCATCGTAGTCAACACCTTGAACTTGTCGAACACCTTTTTGCGACAATTCTAGCTTTGTAGATAGTAACACTACTATCACTATCTGTCTTCCTCTTGAAGATCCATTTAATCTCAATGGCTCGCCGATCATTGGGCAAGTCAATCAAAGTCCATACTTTGTTCTCATATATGGATCTTATCTCAGATTTCATGGCCTCAAGCCATTTCGCGGAATCTGGGCTCATCATCGCTTCCTCATAGTTAGTAGGTTTGTCATGGTTAAATAAGGTGACCTCCAGAACAGGATTACCGTACCACTCTGGTGTGGATCTCACTCTGGTTTACCTACGAGGTTTGGTAGTAACCTGATCTGAAGTTACATGATCATTATCATTAACTTCCTCACTAATTGGTGTAGGAGTCACACGAACAGATTTCTTTGATGAACTACTTTCCAATAAGGGAGCAGGTACAGTTACCTCATCAAGTTCTACTTTCCTCCCACTCACTTCTTTCGAGAGAAACTCCTTCTCTAGAAAGGATCCATTCTTAGCAACGAATGTCTTGCCTTCGGATCTGTGATAGAAGGTGTACCCAACTGTCTCCTTTGGGTATCCTATGAAGACACATTTCTCCGATTTGGGTTTGAGCTTATCAGGATGAAACCTTTTCACATAAGCATCGCAACCCCAAACTTTAAGAAACGACAACTTTGGTTTCTTGACAAACCACAGTTCATAAGATGTCGTCTCAACGGATTTAGATGGTACCCTATTTAACGTGAATGCAGCTGTCTCTAATGCATAACCCCAAAATGATAGTGGTAGATCGGTAAGAGACATCATATATCGCACCATATCTAATAAAGTACGGTTATGATGTTCGGACACACCATTACACCGTGGTGTTCCAGGTGGCGTGAGTAGTGAAACTATTTCACATTGTTTTAACTGAAGGCCAAACTCGTAACTCAAATACTCATCTCCACGATCAGATCATAGAAACTTTATTTTCTTGTTACGATGATTTTCCGCTTCACTCTGAAATTATATGAACTTTCAAATGTTTCAGACTTCTGTTCCATTAAGTAGATATACCCATATCTGCTCAAATCATCTGTGAAGGTCAGAAAATAATGATACCTGCTACGAGCCTCAATATTCATCGGACCACATACATCTGTATGTATGATTTTCAACAAATCTGTTGCTCTCTCCATAGTTCCGGAGAACGGCGTTTTAGTCATCTTGCCCATGAGGCACGGTTCGCAAGCATCAAGTGATTCCAAAATCCCATCAGTATGGAGTTTCTTCATGCGCTTTACACCAATATGACCTAAACGGCAGTGCCACAAATAAGTTGCACTATCATTATTAACTTTGCATCTTTTGGCTTCATTATTATGAATATGTGTATCACTACGATCGAGATCCAGCAAACCATTTTATTGGGTGTATGACCATAGAAGGTTTTATTCATGTAAACAGAACAACAATTATTTTCTAATTTAAATGAATAACCGTATTGCAACAAACATGATCAAATCATATTCATGCTCAACGCAAACACCAAATAACACTTATTTAGTTTCAACACTAATCCCTAAAGTATAGGGAGTGTGCGATGAGGATCATATCAATCTTGGAACTACTTCCAACACACATCGTCACCTCGCCTTTTACTAGTCTCTGTTTATTCTGCAACTCCCGTTTCGAGTTACTACTCTTAGCAACTGAACCAGTATCAAATACCGAGGGGTTGCTATAAACACTAGTAAAGTACACATCAATAACATGTATATCCAATATACCTTTGTTTACTTTACCATCCTTCTTATCCACCAAATAGTTGGGGTAGTTCCGCTTCGAGTGACCAGTCCCTTTGCAGTAGAAGCACTTAGTCTCAGGCTTAGGACCAAACTTACGCTTCTTCACTTGAGCAGCAACTTGCTTGCAGTTCTTCTTGAAGTTCCCCTTCTTCCCTTTGCCCTTTTCTTGAAACTAGTGGTCTCGTCAACCATCAACACTTGATGTTTTTCTTGATTTCTACCTTCGTCGATTTCAGCATCACGAAGAGCTCGGGAATTACTTTCGTCATCCCTTGCATACTATAGTTCATCACGAAGTTCTACTAACTTGGTGATGGTGACTAGAGAATTCTGTCAATCACTATTTTATCTGGAAGATTAACTCCCACTTGATTCAAGCGATTGTAGTACCCAGACAATCTGAGCACATGGTCACTGCTTGAGCTATTCTCCTCCATCTTTTAGCTATAGAACTTGTTGGAGACTTCATATCTCTCAACTCGGGTATTTGCTTGAAATATTAACTTCAACTCCTGCAACATCTCATATGGTCCATGACATTCAAAATGTCTTTGAAGTCCCGATTCTAAGCCGTTAAGCATGGTGCACTAAACTATCAAGTAGTCATCATATTGAGCTAGCCAAATGTTCATAACGTCTGCATCTGCTCCTGCAATAGGTCTGTCACCTAGCGGTGCATCAAGGACATAATTTTTTTGTGCAGCAATGAGGATAATCCTCAGATCACGGATCCAATCCGCATCTTTGCTACTAATATCTTTCAACATAATTTTTCTCTAGGAACATATCGAAAATAAACACAGGGAAGCAACAACGCGAGCTATTGATCTACAACATAATTTGCAAAATACTATCAGGACTAAGTTCATGATAAATTTAAGTTCAATTAATCATATTACTTAAGAACTCCCACTTAGATAGACATCCCTCTAATCATCTAAGTGATTACGTGATCCAAATCAACTAAACCATAACCGATCATCACGTGAAATGCAGTAGTTTTCAATGGTGAACATCACTATGTTGATCATATCTACTATATGATTCACGCTCGACCTTTCGGTCTCAGTGTCCCGAGGCCATATCTGCATATGCTAGGCTCGTCAAGTTTAACCTGAGTATTCTGCGTGTGCAAAAACTGGCTTGCACCCGTTGTAGATGGACGTAGAGCTTATCACACCCGATCATCACGTGGTGTCTGGGCACGACGAACTTTGGCAACGGTGCATACTTAGGGAGAACACTTTTATCTTGAAATTTTAGTGAGAGATCATCTTATAATGCTACCGTCAATCAAAGCAAGATAAGATGCATAAAAGATAAACATCACATGCAATCAATATAAGTGATATGATATGGCCATCATCATCTTCTGCTTGTGATCTCCATCTCCAAAGCACCGTCAAGATCACCATCGTCACCGGCGCGACACCTTGATCTCCATCGTAGCATCGTTGTCATCTCGCCAACTATTGCTTTTACGACTATCGGTACCGCTTAGTGATAAAGTAAAACAATGACATGGCGATTGCATTGCATACAATAAAGCGACAGCCATATGGCTCCTGCCAGTTGCCGATAACTCGGTTACAAAACATTATCATCTCATACAATAAAATATAGCATCATGTCTTGACCATATCACATCACGACATGCCTTGCAAAAACAAGTTAGACGTCCTCTACTTTGTTGTTGCAAGTTTTACGTGGCTGCTACGGGCTTAGCAAGAACCGTTCTTACCTACGCATCAAAACCACAACGATAGTTTGTCAAGTTGGTGCTGTTTTAACCTTCGCAAGGACCGGGCGTAGCCACACTCGGTTCAACTAAAGTGAGAGAGACAGACACCCACCAGTCACCTTTAAGCAACGAGTGCTCGCAACGGTGAAACTAGTCTCGCGTAAGCGTACGCGTAATGTCAGTCGGGGCCGCTTCATCTCACAATACCGCCGAACCAAAATATGACATGCTGGTAAGCAGTATGACTTATATCGCCCACAACTCACTTGTGTTCTACTCGTGCATATAACATCAAGGCATAAAACCTGGCTCGGATGCCACTGTTGGGGAACGTAGTAATTTCAAAAAAATTCTACGCACATGCAAGATCGTGGTGATGCATAGCAACGAGAGGGGAGAGTGTTGTCCACGTACCCTCGTAGACCGAAAGCGGAAGCGTTAACACAACGCGGTTGATGTACTCGTACGTCTTCACGATCCGACCGATCAAGTGCCGAACGCACGGCACCTCCGAGTTCAGCACACGTTCAGCTCGATGACGTCCCTCGAACTCTGATCCAGCCGAGTGTTGAGGGAGAGTTTCATCAGCACGACGGCATGGTGACAATGTTGATGTTCTACCGACGCAGGGCTTCGCCTAAGCACCGCTACGATATTATCGAGGTGTAATATGGTGGAGGGGGGCACCGCACACGGCTAAGAGATCAATGATCAATTGTTGTGTCTATGGGGTGCCCCCCTGCCCCGTATATAAAGGAGCAAGGGGGAGGCCGCCGGCCAAGGAGGAGGGCGCGCCAAGGGGGGAGTCCTATTCCCACCGGGAGTAGGACTCCTCCTTTCCTTGTTGGAATAGGAGAAGGGAAGGGAGAAGGAGAAATAAAGAAAGGGGCGCCCCCCTCCCTAGTCCAATTCGGACTAGTCCATGGGGAGGGGTGCGGCCACCCTTTGGGGCCTTTCTCTCCTTTCCCGTATGGCCCATTAAGGCCCAATACGAATTCCCGTAACTCTCCGGTACTCCGAAAAATACCCGAATCACTCGGAACCTTTCCGAAGTCCGAATATAGTCGTCCAATATATCGATCTTTACGTCTCGGCTATTTCGAGACTCCTCGTCATGTCCCCGATCTCATCCGGGACTCCGAACTCCTTCGGTACATCAAAACACATAAACTCATAATATAACCGTCATCGTAACGTTAAGCGTGCGGACCCTACGGGTTCGAGAACTATGTAGACATGAACGAGACACCTCTCCGGTCAATAACCAATAGCGGAACCTGGATGCTCATATTGGCTCCCACATATTCTACGAAGATCTTTATCGGTCAGACCGCATAACAACATACGTTGTTCCCTTTGTCATCGGTATGTTACTTGCCCGAGATTCGATCGTCGGTATCTCAATACCTAGTTCAATCTCGTTACCGGCAAGTCTCTTAACTCGTTTCGTAATACATCATCCCGCAACAAACTCATTAGTTGCAATGCTTGCAAGGCTTAAGTAATGTGCATTACCGAGAGGGCCCAGAGATACCTCTCCGACAATCGGAGTGGCAAATCCTAATCTCGAAATACGCCAACCCAATAAGTACCTTTGGAGACACCTGTAGAGCACCTTTATAATCACCCTGTTACGTTGTGACGTTTGGTAGCACACAAAGTGTTCCTCCGGTAAACGGGAGTTGCATAATCTCATAGTCATAGGAACATGTATAAGTCATGAAGAAAGCAATAGCAAGATACTAAACGATCGAGTGCTAAGCTAACGGAATGGGTCAAGTCAATCACATCATTCTCCTAATGATATGATCTCGTTAATCAAATGACAACTCATGTCTATGGCTAGGAAACATAACCATCTTTGATCAACGAGCTAGTCAAGTAGAGGCATACTAGTGACACTCTGTTTGTCTATGTATTCACACATGTATCATGTTTCCGATTAATACAATTCTAGCATGAATAATAAACATTTATCATGTTATAAGGAAATAAATAATAACTTTATTATTGCCTCTAGGGCATGTTTCCTTCAGCTATGTGATGTGATATGGCCAAAAGGATGTGATGAATGATATATGTGATGTATGAGATTGATCATGTTCTTGTAATAGGAATCACGACTTGCATGTCGATGAGTATGACAACCGGCAGGAGCCATAGGAGTTGTCTTAATTTATTGTATGACCTGCGTGTCAATGAGAAACGCCATGTAATTACTTTACTTTATTGCTAACCCTTAGCCATAGTAATAGAAGTAATAGTTGGCGAGACAACTTCATGAAGACACGATGATGGAGATCATGGTGTCATGCCGGTGACGAAGGTGATCATGCCGCGCCTCGAAGATGGAGATCAAAAGGCGCAAGATGATATTGGCCATATCATGTCACTTTATGATTTGCATGTGATGTTTGTCATGTTTCCATCTTATTTGCTTAGAAAAACGGTAGCATAAATAAGATGATCCCTCACTAAAATTTCAAGAGATGTGTTCCCCCTAACTGTGCACCGTTGCGAAGGTTTGTTGTTTCGAAGCACCACGTGATGATCGGGTGTGATAGATTCTAACGTTCGCATACAACGGGTGTTGACGAGCCTAGCATGTACAGACATGGCCTCGGAACACAAGC
The DNA here is from genome assembly GCF_018294505.1 of Triticum aestivum. Classification (NCBI taxonomy): domain Eukaryota; kingdom Viridiplantae; phylum Streptophyta; class Magnoliopsida; order Poales; family Poaceae; genus Triticum; species Triticum aestivum. Next base: position 428,208,477 of record NC_057811.1, on the reverse strand, counting down.
AAAACACTTAGGTTGACTTGACGAGCCTAGCATGTACAGACATGGCCTCGGAACACAAGAGACCGAAAGGTCGAACATGAGTCGTATAGTAGATACGATCAACATGGAGATGTTCACCGATGATGACTAGTCCGTCTCACGTGATGATCGGACACGGCCTAGTCGATTCGGATCATGTATCACTTAGATGACTAGAGGGATGTCTATCTAAGTGGGAGTTCATTAAATAATTAGATGAACTTAATTATCATGAACATAGTCAAAAGGTCTTTGCAAATAATGTCGTAGCTTACGCTTTAGTTCTACTAAGATATGTTCCTAGAGAAAATTTAGTTGAAAGTTGATAGTAGCAATTATGTGGACTGGGTCCGTAAACTGAGGATTGTCCTCATTGCTGCACAGAAGGCTTATGTCCTTAATGCACCGCTCGGTGTGCTGAACCTCGAGCGTCGTCTGTAGATGTTACGAAACATCTGACATACACGTTTTGATGACTACGTGATAGTTCAGTGTGTGATGCTAACGGTTTAAAATTGTGGCACCAAAGACGGTTTTGAAACGTCGCAGAACATATGAGATGTTCCAAAGACTGAAATTGGGATTTCAGACTAATGCCCACGTTAAGAGGTATGAGACCTCTGACAAATTTCTTAAGCCTGCAAACTCAGGGAGAAAAGCTCAATCGTTGAGCATGTGCTCAGATTGTCTGAGTACCACAATCACTTGAATCGAGTGTGAGTTAATCTTCCAGATGAGATAGTGATGGTTCTCCATAGTCACTGCCACCAAGCTACTAGAGCTTCGTGATGAACTATAACATATCAGGGATAGACATGATGATCCTTGAGCAACTCGCGATGTTTGACACCGCGAAAGTAGAAATCAAGAAGGAGCATCAATTGTTGATGGTTTGTAAAACCACTAGTTTCTAGAAGGGCAAGGGCAAGAAGGGATACTTCATGAAACGGCAAATCAGTTGCTGCTCTAGTGAAGAAACCCAAGGTTGAACCCAAACCCGAGACTAAGTGCTTCTGAAATGAGGGGAACGGTCACTGAAGCAGAACTACCCTAGATACTTCATAGATGAGAAGGCTGGCAAGGTCGACAGAAGTATATTGGATATACATTATATTAATGTGTACTTTACTAGTACTCCTAGTAGAACCAGGGTATTAGATACCGGTTCGGTTGCTAAGTGTTAGTAACTCGAAATAAAAGCTGCGGAATAAACGGAGACTAGCTAAAGGTGAGATGACGATATGTGTTGGAAGTGTTTCCAAGGTTGATGTGATCAAGCATCCCATGCTCCCTCTACCATCGAGATTGGGGTTAAACCTGAATAATTATTATTTGGTGTTTGCGTTGAGCATAGACATGATTGGATTATGTTTATCGCAATACGGTTATTCATTAAAGGAGAATAATGGTTACTCTGTCTATTTGAATAATACCTTCAATGGTCTTGCACCTAAAATGAATGGTTTATTGAATCTCGATCGTAGTGATACACATGTTCATACCAAAAGATATAAGATAGTAATGATAGTACCACATACTTGTGGCACTGCCACTTGAGTCATATTGGTATAAAACGCATGAAGAAGCTCCATGTTGATGGATCTTTGGACTCACTCGTTTTTGAAAAGATTGAGACATGCGAACCATGTCTATTAGTATATATGCATGAAGAAAGTCCATACAGATGGATCATTTGGACTCACTTGATTTTGAATCACTTGAGACATCCAAATCATACCACATGGGCAAGATGACTGAAAGGCCTCGTTTTCAGTAAGATGGAACAAGAGAGCAACTTATTGGAAGTAGTACATTTGATGTGTGCAGTCCAATGAGTGCTGAGGCACGCAGTGGATATCGTTATGTTCTTACTTCGCAGATGATTTGAGTAGATGCTGAGAATATTTACTTGATGAAACACAAGTCTGAATTATTGAAAGGTTCAAGTAATTTCAGAGTGAAGTTGAAGATCGTCGTGACAAGAGGATAAAATGTCTGTGATATGATCATAGAGATGAATATCTGAGTTACGAGTTTGGCACACAATTAAGAAATTGTGGAAATTGTTTCATGACTAATACCGCCTGGAACACCATATTGTGATGGTGTGTCCGAACATCATAACTGCACTCTATTGGATATGGTGCATACCATGATGTCTCTTATCGAATTACAACTATCGTTTATGGGTTAGGCATTAGAGACAACCGCATTCACTTTAAATAGGGCACCACGCAATTCCGTTGAGATGACACCGTATGAACTATGGTTTAGAGAAACCTAAGCTGTCGTTTCTTAAAAGTTTGGGGCTGCGACGCTTATGTGGAAAAGTTTCAGGCTGATAAGCTCGAACCCAAAGCGGATAAATGCATCTTCATAGAATACTCAAAACAGTTGGGTATACCTCCTATTTCAGATCTGGAAGCAAAAGTGAAAGTTTCTCTCGAAAGAATTGAGTGGGAGGATGGTGGAGACTTGATGAGGTCATTGAACCGTCACTTCAACTAATGTGTAGCAGGGCACAGGAAGTTGTTCCTGTGGCACCTACACCAATTGAAGTTGAAGCTTATGATAGTGATCATGAAACTTCAGATCAAGTCACTACCAAACCTCATAGGACGACAAGGATGCGTACTACTTCAGAGTGGTACGTAATCCTGTCTTGGAAGTCATGTTGCTAGACAACAATGAACGTACGAGCTATGGAGAAGCGATGGTGGGCCCGGATTCCGACGAATGGCTCGAGGCCATAAAATCCGAGAGGATCCATGTATGAAAACAAAGTATAGACTTTGAAAGAACTACTTGATGGTCGTAAGGCTGTTGGGTACAGATGGATTTTAAAGGGAAGACAGACAATGATGGTAAGTGTCACCATTAAGAAAGCTCGACTTGTCGTTAAGATGTTTTCCGGCAAGTTCAAGGAGTTGACTGCGATGAGACTTTCTCACTCGTAGCGATGCTAAGAGTCTGTTAGAATTATATTAGCAGTTACTGCATTATTTATGAAATCTTGCAGATAGGATGTCAAAACATTGTTTCCTCGACGATTTTCTTGAGGAAAGCTTGTATGTGATACAACCAGAAGGTTTGGTCAATCCTGAAAGATGCTAACAAGTATGCAAAGCTCCAGCAATCCTTCTAAGGATTGGAGTAAGCATCTCGGAGTTGGAATGAACGCTTTGATGAGATGATCAAAGATTTTGGGTTTATAAAAAGTTCATGAGAAACTTGTATTTCCAAAGAAGTGAGTGGGAGCACTATAGAATTTTTGATGAGTATATGTTGTTAACATATTGTTGATCAGAAATGATGTAGAATTTTTGGAAAGCATCTAGGGTTATTTGAAAAGTGTTTTTAATGGAAAACCTGGATTAAGCTACTTGAACATTGAGCATCAAGATCTATAAGGATAGATCAAAAACGCTTAATAGTACTTTCAAATGAATACATACCGTGACAAGATTTTGAAGGAGTTCAAAATAGATCAGCAAAGAAGGAGTTCTTGGCTGTGTTACAAGGTGTGAGTATTGAGTAAGACTCAAGACCTGACCACGGCAGAAGAAAGAGAAAGGACAAAGGTCGTCCCCTATGCTTTAGACGTAGGCTCTACAATATGCTATGCTGTGTACCGCACCTGGAGTGTGTGTAACACCCCGCATGTAACTTTCCATATTTTTCGGCTATTGCCATTTTCGGCTATGTGCTATGATATTCCCTCCGTGTTCGAGTTTTGTCTTTCGTTTTGTATTTTTTTCATGTCATGCATCTCATATCATGTCATCATGTGCATTGCATTTGCATACGTGTTCGTCTCATGCATCCGAGCATTTTCCCCATTGTCCGTCTTGCAATCCGGCGCTCCCACCTCCTCCAGTGCACCCCTCTTGTTTTCGTCTCATGAGCGAGTGTCAAACATTCTCGGAATGGACCGAGGCTTGTCAAGTGGCCTTGGTATACCACCGGTAGACCACCGGTCAAGTTTCGTTCCATTTGGAGGTCGTTTGGTACTCCAACGGTTAACCGGGTAACCGCAGATGCCTTTTGTGTGTTGCAGCAAAACCCCCTCTCTAAACAGCCCAAAACCCACCAAACTCTCTTCGATGCTCTAGGTCGTTCGATCATGATCGTGTGGGCGCAAACCGCACCTCATTTGGACTCTCCTAGCTCCCTCTAGCTATATATATGGATCCCCTCCCGAAAACTTTCGCAGACCAAACCCTACCCTTCTTCCACCTGGCGCCCGGACAAAACCACCGCCGCCGGACACGTCCACCCGCCGCCCTCGTCCAATCCGCGTCTGCCACGTCACCTCCCGTGCCCTCTTTCTCCTCCCCGCGCCGCCGGCCCGCCGGGCCCGAGG
>NC_057811.1:428194867-428203740 GCF_018294505.1 Triticum aestivum | reverse complement strand
CCGCCGGCGGCAGCCCCCGCTTCGGCCACGCCGTGCCCGAGCCGAGCCCTCAGCCGATCTGGATCTGGTCAACTCGCGAGGTTGACCCCGAGGCCCCCGCGAATTTTTCCTAAGGTTTTTTGCATTTTCACATTATATACCCCTGTTCATCATGGCATAACTCTCTGCATATAGCTCAGTTTCGCGCGTGTAATATATCGATTTGTTCGCCTCGTGATGCTATACATTTGTTCAATTGCACCATGTTCATTAGAGTCCATCTTGATGCCCAAATCTCTGGTGCAAGAGTGCTAGTTAGTGTTATCTGCTGGTTCTTAGCAGAACTTGGAGATTTGTTATTTTTGTATCATTTAGTCTGTGCATCTTATGGGCATGAGCTCTACATGTGTTTTGTTGTATGCCATGCCATCTTTCCACTGGTGTATGGCATGTATTTTTGTGATCTCTGTGGTGACTAGCACAAGCATGCAAACTCCATAATGTTTCTGATTTCAGGGACTTAGTAATTTCTCGTCTTTGTCTGCTGTTATTTTGTTGCCATGTAAACTTGATGCTACAGAGAGATCCATGCATATTTTGGTGATGTTCAGTAAGGATGTTTTGTAGATATTGTTGTAATTGATCCATTCCTGCCCTTGTTTGCAATTATGGAGTGCCATAGCATGACTCAATCTTGCTCTACTTTTGCTATAAAATATTTCTCGCAGATTCTTAACATGATATTCATTTTTGCCAAGCTTGTTGTAGTTGATCCATACATGCTATGTTTTTGTTCTTGCCATGGATGGCTTCATAAACATGCCATCTTGCTGTAGGTATGTTTGTTTTGTCATGCATTTCTTTGTGGTGAGTGTATCACGCTCACCAATATGCCTTCATATTATTGTTTCTGCCATGCTCTGTTTTCTGCTAAGTCTGAAACCTGTTAACGAAACTTGCTATGTTTACGTGGTTGCCACCATATCTTCTGGTCCTTTTTGGCTCATGGTCAGTAAGGGACTTTTTCCATATGCATTTAGAAGAATACTGTCATGCCTTTTTTTGCCATGTTAAGTTCCTGTAGCATGTTGATTTCGTGCTCTGAACATTGCTACCTGATGCTGTTTCAGGCATGTCCAGTAATTTCACTAAGTCTGTGAACCTGTTATCTTTTGCACTTTTGCCATGCTTCTTTGAGCCTGTTATGTTGTGATCTAGCCGTAGCTCAGTGTTCATCTTTTGTCAAACATCTCCTGTAGATTACTTCCATATGCTTTGTTGCTATGTTGGAGTGCCGTAGCATTGTTACTTGTTGCATTCTAAGTGCGATCATGCTGTTAATCGCAGATTCGTGTCATTCTTGTTTTGCTTGCCATTTGCAAACCGTGCATCCGTTTCCGGTGATATTTATATCGATTTCGACCGAAATCATCTCATCTTTCCAGTGGCATGCTTGGTTTGCCAAGTTACTGCCTTGTTCATCATTTTCCTTCCGGAGCACGCATATGCATCGCATATCATATCTCGCATATCAGACATGTTTTGCATCATGTTGCTTGTGCATTTCTCGTTATTGATTGTGGTTCCGTTGCTTGTATTCTTGTATTGTGTAGAGCCGGGAGACGAGTTCGTGAACGAGGAACCTGTTGAGTACGCTTACGAAGATCAAGCTTTCGACAACTCTGAGAACCTTGCAGGCAAGATGACCATACCCTCGAAATCACTTCTATCTTTGCTTTGCTAGTTGTTCGCTCTATTGCCATGCTGCGCTACCTACCACTTGCTATATCATGCCTCCCATATTGCCATGTCAGCCTCTAACCATCCTTTCCTAGCAAACCGTTGTTTGGCTAAGTTACCGCTTTTGCTCAGCCCTTCTTATAGCATTGCTAGTTGCAGGTGAAGTTGAAGTTGGTTCCATGTTGGAACAGGGATATGTTGGGATATCACAATATCTCTTATTAAATTAATGCATCTATATATTTTTTGGTTAAGGGTGGAAGGCTCGGCCTTATGCCTGGTGTTTTGTTCCACTCTTGCCGCCCTAGTTTCTGTCATACCGGTTTTATGTTCCTTGAGTTTGCGTCCCTTACGCGGTTGGGTGATTTATGGGACCCCCTTGACAGTTCGCCTTGAATAAAACTCCTCCAGCAAGGCCCAACCTTGGTTTTACTATTTGCCACCTAAGCCTTTCCCCCGGGTTTTCGCGAACCCGAGGGTCATCTTCTTTTAACCCCCCCGGGCCAGTGCTCCTTCGAGTGTTGGTCCGAACTGAGTAGACTGCGGGGCCCCCTCTTGGAAACTCGAGGTCTGGTTTTACTCGTAGGATGTCTCATCCGGTGTGCCCTGAGAATGAGATATGTGCAGCTCCTATCGGGATTTGTCGGCGCATCGAGCGGCTTTCCTGGTCTTGTTTTACCATTGTCGAAATGTCTTGTAAACCGGGATTCCGAGAATGATCGGGTCTTTCCGGGAGAAGGTTTATCCTTCGTTGACCGTGAGAGCTTATGATGGGCTAAGTTGGGACACCCCTGCAGGGTATTATCTTTCGAAAGCCGTGCCCGCGGTTATGAGGCAGATGGGAATTTGTTAATGTCCGGTTGTAGAAAACTTGTCACTTGACCCAGTTAAAATACATCAACTGTGTGTGTAGCCGTGATGGTCTCTTCTCGGCAGAGTCCGGGAAGTGAACACGATTTGAGTTATGAATGACGTAAGTAGGAGTTCAGGATCACTTCTTGGTCAATGCTAGATGACGACCATTCCGTTGCTTCTCTCCTCGCTCTCATTTGCGTTTGTTAGCCACCATATATGCTTAGCGCCTGCTGCAGCTCCACCTCATTTTACCATCCTTCCCGTTAAGCTTAAATAGTCTTGATCTCGCGGGTGTGAGATTGCTGAGTCCTCGTGACTCACAGATTCTACCAAAACAGTTGCATGTGCCGACGATGCCAGTGTAGATGATGGGATCGATCTCAAGTGGGAGTTCAACGAGGAACGTGGTTGTTACTATGTGTCTTTTCTTGATGATCGGTAGTGGAGCCCAGTTGGGACGATCGGGGATCTAGCATTTGGGGTTGTCTTATTTTCATTTGGATCTTGACCGTAGTCGGTCTATGTGTGTATTTTGGATGATGTATGGATTATATTTATGTATTGTGTGAAGTGGCGATTGTAAGCCAACTCTTTATCCCATTCTTGTTCATTACATGGGATTGTGTGAAGATGACCCTTCTTGCGACAAAACCACAATGCGGTTATGCCTCTAAGTCGTGCCTCGACACGTGGGAGATATAGCCGCATCGTGGGCGTTACAGTATGCCTGGCCATGAGTTAGTCAAGGGGTACAATAGTGATCCAGGAAGGGATCACATGACAGCGGTCGAACTTATCCTTAGTATCTAGTGGACTAAGGATTTTCTCGATTATGGAGGTGGAAAGGGGGTTCGTCGTAAAGGGTTACGTCGATGCAAACTTTGACACTAATCTGGATGACTCTGAGTAGTGAACCGAATTCGTATAGTAGAGCAGTTATTTGGAATAGCTCCAAGTAGCGCGTGGTAGCTGCATCTACAAGATGACATAGAGATTTGTAAAGCACACAAGGATCTGAATGTGCAGACACGTTGACTAAAACCTCTCTCGTAAGCATAACATGATCAAACCCTAGAACTTTGAGTGTTAATCACATGGTGGTGTGAACTAGATTATTGACTCTAGTGCAAGTGGGAGACTGTTGGAAATATTCCCTAGAGGCAATAATAAAATGGTTATTATTGTATTTCCTTGTTCATGATAATTGTCTGTTGTTCATGCTATAATTGTATTAACTGGAAACCGTAATACATGTGTGAATACATAGACCACAACATGTCCCAAGTAAGCCTCTAGTTGACTAGCTCGTTGATCAATAGATGGTTATGGTTTCCTGACCATGGACATTGGATGTCATTGATAACGGGATCACATCATGAGGAGAATGATGTGATGGACAAGACCCAATCCTAAGCATAGCACAAGATCGTGTAGTTCGTTTGCTAGAGCTTTTCTAATGTCAAGTATCATTTCCTTAGACCATGAGATTGTGCAACTCCCGGATACCGTAGGAATGCTTTGGGTGTACCAAACGTCACAACGTAACTGGGTGGCTATAAAGGTGCACTACAGGTATCTCCGAAAGTGTCTGTTGGGTTGGCACGAATCGAGACTGGGATTTGTCACTCCGTATGACGGAGAGGTATCTCTGGGCCCACTCGGTAATGCATCATCATAATAAGCTCAATGTGACTAAGGAGTTAGCCACGGGATCATGCGTTATGGTACGAGTAAAGTGACTTGCCGGTAACGAGATTGAACAAGGTATTGGGATACCGACGATCGAATCTCGGGCAAGTAACATACCGATTGACAAAGGGAATTGTATACGTGATTGATTGAATCCTCGACATCGTGGTTCATCCGATGAGATCATCGTGGAACATGTGGGAGCCAACATGGGTATCCAGATCCCGCTGTTGGTTACTGACCGGAGAGTCGTCTCGGTCATGTCTGCATGTCTCCCGAACCCGTAGGGTCTACACACTTAAGGTTCGGTGACGCTAGAGTTGTAGAGATATTAGTATGCGGTTAACCGTAAGTTGTTCGGAGTCCCGGATGAGATCCCGGACGTCACGAGGAGTTCCGGAATGGTCCGGAGGTAAAGATTTATATATGGGAAGTCCTATTTTGCCCACCGGAAAATGTTCGGGATTTTTTGTATTGTACCGGGAAGGTTCTAGAAGGTTCCAATGTGGGGCCCACCTGCATGGGGGGACCCACATGAACGTGGGTAGTGGGGGCAAGGCCCCACACCCCTGGTCAAGGCGCACCAAGATCCCACCTTAGAAGGAATAAGATCATATCCGAAGGGATAAGATCAAGATGGGAAGGGAAATGATGGCATTTCTTTCCCCCACCTTTGCCAACGCCCCAATGGACTTGGAGGGCAAGAAAACAGCCCCTTCCACTCCTATATATAGTGGGGAGGCGCATGGGAGCAGCACCCCAAGCCCTGGCGCCTCCCTCCCTCCCGTGACACCTCTTCCTCCCCGCTTGCGCTTGGCGAAGCCCTGCCGGGATCCCGCTACTTCCACCACCACGCCGTCGTGCTGCTGGATCTCCATCAACTTCTCCTCCCCCCTTGCTGGATCAAGAAGGAGGAGACTTCCCCGCTCCGTACGTGTGTTGAACGCGGAGGTGCCGTCCGTTCGGCGCTAGAATCATCGGTGATTTGGATCACGACGAGTACGACTCCATCAACCCCGTTCTCTTGAACGCTTCCGCGCGCGATCTACAAGGGTATGTAGATGCACTCCCCTCTCTCTCTCGTTGCTAGATGACTCAAAATATTGATCTTGGTGATACGTAGAAAATTTTAAATTTCTGCTACGTTCCCCAACAGGCCGCTGGGTGGCACCTCAGCGCGCCCTCACAATAGACCACCAATGCTCGCCCCTGCCGGTGATGATGTCAGAGCGGCAGAACGGGCGACGCCTGGGTCCGTGCCAGTGTTATCGGGTCCCCCCAGCGTTCCAGGGGCGCGCGAGCTGGCCGGGGCCTTGCGCGCGCCTCAGCCATGACTTGAGGTGTGGGCAGTGAGCAGAAGGGCGGCGCACCTCTGCAAGCAGCGTCCAGGAGTTCGGCGACACGCTCCAGCAGCGCATCGCAGCCACTTTCGGCCAACCTGCATCGTAGTAGTTCCCGCGCCACGATGAGTGCGGCCCGCATGTTCGCCTGCTCCCGTCGAGTGTACGGTGTTGTTGTCGCAGCGTAGCTTGAAGATCGCACGGTGGCGCGTGCGCATTGTGGCGTGAGGGCAGAGGCGGCCGATGCTCGCCGCCCGCGTCCGGCGGCGTTGGGGTGTGTGTGGGCCGCCTGGAGCGCAGAGTTGAGGTCTTCTTGGGTGGTCGGCGGCGCCCGGGCGGGCCAAGCCTCCCAGTGGTCCGCTTGAGCCCTCTGATCGTCAGCCATTAGGACACTTGCACGACGGCGAGCTGATCGAGGGAAGAGAGGCTTGAGCGCGCCCCCTACCTGGCGCGCCAAATGTTGGATCGTGTGTTCCGGCAAACCCTTAAGCTTCGAACACTGGGGTGTGCATGAAGAACTCTCTCTCCCTAGCTCGCTCTCACAGTGATCTCAAGGCCTAGCTCGCCGAACCCAAGGAACAACAGACGAAGGGACGTTTTTTTACGGTTAACGATAGTGGGAGAGGCTCCCACTGACTTTTGTATTACTCACACAAGAACAGTTACATCATTGTTACAGGTGGGTTTTTAATGGCCCCCGGCCAATCTCCAAAGAAACAAAAAGACAAGCAAGTGCTACAAGGAGTTTACAAGCTTTGTAAGTAAGTGTTCAGGAAGGGGTGGAGATCCTCTCTACAATTGTGTACCAAGAGACTCAATAGATCTTTGAACATAGTCAGCCATGAGTCAAAGGAGTGCGGGATCCCTCTGAAATAAAAATTATTCCTTTCCTTCCACAAACTCCAAGCTGCCCTCAATATGTCCATAAACAAAGGCTGACGCCAGTTATCTCTGCCCCCGTGAATCAACGAAACCCTGTCCCCCATCGCTGGCCAAAACATGCCAACTTTAGTCCAACAGCGTAGGCTAAATGGGCAGGCAAAGAAAAGGTGATCAATCATCTCCTATTGGGGGTTCTGACATAGCATGCAGGTATAGTCATTGTTAGCCATGACATAATGCCTATGTCTCAACATGTTTCTCGTGTTTAAGCGATCAACCAATAGCAGCCACCCGAACATTTTGAATTTGATTGGGCTTTTGGCTTTCCAGAGCCAGCCAAAGGCCTTGTCAGTAACAATCTCCCTGAAGCAGTGATCATAAAACTTCTTCGAGGAATAGGCTCCACCGAGAGTGCACCCCCAGGTGTCTTTGCGATCTCTTTCCAGGATAACGTGCATCGATCCATGTTGGATCTCTCTAACCTCTCCCCTAGCCTAAGCCGATAAAGGCAGGTGGAAGAGCATGTTCGGGTCTGTGGCCGTTAGAACATCAGCGACGGACGCGTCCTCGTTCAAACAAAATGAGAAAGCTCTGGGAAAGAGCTCCATGAGGGGGGCTTGCGATCACCATCAAACCAGGCGTCTTTCCAAAACAGAGAGGAGGATCCGTCTCCCAAAGTGACAGCAGTAATCCCACGGAAAACATCGCTGAGTTGCAGAACATCGCGCCACCAGATGGAGCCAACTGGGTCCAAAGCATGCGGAATCTTGTGTGTGTAGTAGGCATCCTAGATCATGGTCACCCAGGGGGCATCATCGTGGTTGTAAAATTTAAACAGATGCTTCAAGAGGAAGGCCATATTTTGCGTCTTGATGTCAATGATCACGAGGTCACCTTTGACCTTTGGTCTGCAAACTAACTCCCAAGCAGCCAGCGAATTATTTTTAACTCCATCCTCAGAGTTTTTGGCCCAAAGACAGTATCTGCGTAGCTTATCCAAGTGTTCAATCACTCTAGGGTGCAGCTTAATCGTGCACATGGCATAGATCAGCATCGACGTCACGGCCGAATTGACCAAAGTGAGTTTGGCCCCGGACGACATTAAGGACAAAGCCGTGGAGATCTTTCTCTCCACACCATGCACAAGAGGCATGAGCTCTAAAAGCGTGGGTCTGGTCGTGCCCATAGGAAGGCCAAGATACGTGAACGGGAGAGAACCAACAGTACAACCAAAAACCTGCGCCAACTCCATCGCATATCGCTGATCAATGTTAATGGGGATCAATGTAGACTTGTGGAAGTTAATTTTCAGTCCAACCGATGTAGCATAATCTTCCAAAATGGTTTTCATGAGGGCGGCTTGATCCGGGCTGGCTGGCATCACCAAGATAGTGTCATCCGCGTATTGAACTACCTGATAATCACCACGGCGATTACTTGGGATTGGCAGGTCAAGCAGGCGTTGAGCAAAAGCATCGTTAACAGCAGATTGCAGAAGATTAGCAGCGAGGACAAAGATCAGTTGCGACAGGGGGTCACCTTGCCTCACCCCACATTTACACAGAAACTTTCTGCCTGGAATTCCATTGAGGAGCACAGAGGAAACACCTGAACCAAAAATAGTGTTCATCCAGCCTAGCCACTTGTCGTCAAACCCCATGTGTTGCATGATCTCCAACATTGGTGCATGCTCAATTGTATCAAAGGCCTTGGCAAAGTCAAGTTTGAGCGGCACAATCTGCCGGGCGGATGCCTGACATTGATGAATGTACTCGAATGTCCATGCCAGACAGTCCTGAATGGTCCTGTTGGGCAACGTAGTAATTTCAAAAAAATTCCTACGCACACGCAAGATCATGGTGATGCATAGCAACGAGAGGGGAGAGTGTTGTCCACGTACCCTCGTAGACCGAAAGCGGAAGCGTTAACACAACGCGGTTGATGTAGTCGTACGTCTTCACGATTCGACCGATCAAGTACCGAACGCACGGCACCTCCGAGTTCAGCACACGTTCAGCTCGATGACGTCCCTCGAACTCCGATCCAGCCGAGTGTTGAGGGTGAGTTTCGTCAGCACGACGGCGTGGTGACAATGATGATGTTCTACCGATGCAGGGCTTCGCCTAAGCACCGCTACGATATTATCGATGTGTAATGTGGTGGAGGGGGGCACCGCACACGGCTAAGAGATCAATGATCAATTGTTGTGTCTATGGGGTGCCCCCTGCCCCCGTATATAAAGGATCAAGGGGGTAGGCGGCCGGCCTAGGAGGAGGGCGCCAAGGGGGGAGTCCTACTCCCACCGGGAGTAGGACTCCTCCTTTCCTTGTTGGAGTAGGAAAAGGGAAGGGAGAAGGAGAAAGAAGGAAGGGGGCGCCCCCCCCCCCC
>NC_057811.1:428172259-428194705 GCF_018294505.1 Triticum aestivum | reverse complement strand
CCCCCCCCCCCCTCCCTAGTCCAATTCGGACTATTCCATGGGGAGGGGTGCGGCCACCCTTTGGGGCCTTTCTCTCCTTTCCCGTATGGCCCATTAAGGCCCAATACGAATTCCCGTAACTCTCCGTACTCCGAAAAATACCCGAATCACTCGGAACCTTTCCGATGTCTGAATATAGTCGTCCAATATATCGATCTTTACGTCTCGACCATTTCGAGACTCCTCGTCATGTCCCCGATCTCATCCGGGACTCCGAACTCCTTCGGTACATCAAAACTCATAAACTCATAAGAAAACTGTCATCGTAACGTTAAGCGTACGGACCCTACGGGTTCGAGAAATATGTAGACATGACCGAGACACGTCTCCGGTCAATAACCAATAGCGGGTCCTGGATGCCCATATTGGCTCCCACATATTCTACGAAGATCTTTATCGGTCAAACCGCATAACAACATACGTTGTTCCCTTTGTCATCGGTATGTTACTTCCCCGAGATTCGATCGTCGGTATCTTTATACCTAGTTCAATCTCGTTACCGGCAAGTCTCTTTACTCGTTCCGTAATACATCATCTCGCAACAAACTCATTAGTGGCAATGCTTGCAAGGCTTATGTGATGTGCATTACCGAGAGGGCCCAGAGATACCTCTCCGAAAATCGGAGTGACAAATCCTAATCTCGAAATAAGCCAACCCAACAAGTACCTTCGGAGACACCTGTAGAGCACCTTTATAATCACCCAGTTACGTTGTGATGTTTGGTAGCACACAAAGTGTTCCTCCGGTAAACGGGAGTTGCATAATCTCATAGTCATAGGAACATGTATAAGTCATGAAGAAAGCAATAGCAACATACTAAACGATCGAGTGCTAAGCTAACGGAATGGGTCAAGTCAATCACATCATTCTCCTAGTGATGTGATCCCGTTAATCAAATGACAACTCATGTCTATGGCTAGGAAACATAACCATCTTTGATCAACGAGCTAGTCAAGTAGAGGCATACTAGTGACACTCTGTTTCTCTATGTATTCACACATGTATCATGTTTCCGGTTAATACAATTCTAGAATGAATAATAAACATTTTATCATGATACAAGGAAATAAATAATAACTTTATTATTGCCTCTAGGGCATATTTCCTTCAGGTCCTCCCTTTAAGAAAGCCATATTGATTCCTGTGGATGATTTTCAAAATAACTTTGTGGAGACGATTGCCAATATTTTTGTGACAATCTTGAGACAACAATTGAGCAATGTTATTGGTCTGTAATCGTTAGCAGTCTGAGGGGATGAGATCTTCGGGATTAGGGTAACATACCCCTCACTGATGTTGGAGACATCCAAATTTCCCTCATGAAAATCCTCACACATCTTATAGAAATCCTCTTTGATTATCGGCCAAGAGCTTTTAAGGAAACAACCATTGAAGCCATCTGGACCAGGGGCCCCGTCGGCCGGCATTTCTTTGATCACAACATCGATCTCACCTCTCGTGAAAGGTGTCGACAGTTCCTCCAAGCCATCACCCCGTCGGATGATCCGAGAGACTAAGGGACGTCGTCTTCCCTGCAGCTGCACTACCCAGTCACCCCAAGGACTGGAACCAAACTTGGTTCTATTGCCAAGAGAACTCTCCAGCGGGTGAAAATCCTCTGCCAGGTTTCCACAGCGGGTGAAAATCCTCTGCCGGGTTTCCACACCTTGCTGCACTACCCAGACATCCACTCCCCGACCGGATCGCTGCTGCAGAGCGAGGCAAGTAAGCGCCTACCTTTTCATGAATAAGGGCCTTATTAGCCAATGGCTTAACCGGTGTTTACCTGGTCTGATGCTGGGTTACCTGGAGAATCTTTCCTTTCAGGCGTTATACCGGCTTAATGTACCAATACACATGTGATGTCAAAGATCCACAACGATATAATCAAACACGTCTTGAGGACCAGGACATCAATGAAATGACCAAGTCATTGCTTGGGGAGACCCTCAAAAGCTGCAGTAAAACGAGACTGAACCCTTTCTATCCTCTCAATCCGTCTCCCGACGTAAGTATTTTAAGTCATTCTTTTAACTCACTTATCACTTTCTCATAAACTGCACATCTTCTCATTGTCATTTGTGTTTTCAGGCCGACTCTCCCTTCTGAAACAAGAAACTGCAGGATAAACCGAGCAAAAAGGCCAAAGGAAAGTCCAATGCTCCAAAAAAGACCAAAGGAAAGAAACAGGATGCTGAAGACTTATCTGCCCTTGATAATGACTCGGAGGTAGAACTCGATTCTCTTGGCTTTCTTTTTATGCAACTTATTGATGCTGACTCCTCTCAGGATTATGCGGAGAACAGCCATGCCGACATAGCAGAGGTAACCATAATCTCCTCCGACTCAGAACCTTTGCCAAGACAAAAAACTCGGCGTGTCTCCCAAAAAGTAAGATTTGTTGGCAAACGTTGCATGGAAAACAAAACATTTCTACGCACACGCAATGGTCTATCCATGGAGATGCATAGTAAAGAGGGGGAGAGTGTGTCTATGTACCCTCGTAGACTGTAAGCGGAAGATTTCACAACGCGGTTGATGTAGTAGAACTTCTTCGCGCTTCAACCGATCAAGTTCCGAACGCACGACACCTCCGCGTTCTGCACACGTTCAGCTTGGTGAACTCCCTCGCCTTCTTGATCCAACAAGACGTCGAGGTAGTAGATGAGTTCCGTAAACACGATGGTGTGGTGACGTTGATGGTGAAGTGATCTCTACATGGCTTTGCCTAAGCACTACGAAAATATGATCGGGGGTGTAAACGGTGGAGGGGGGCACCGCACATGACTATGGAATTGTCTGGGGTGTGCTAGGCGCCCCTCTCCCACATATATATAGGTGGGAGGGAGAGGGAAGAGGCCAAGGGGCGCCCCAAGTAGGTCTGAATCCTACTTGGGCTCCTGCCCTTGGCCGCCCCCCTGCCATATTTGTCGGAGGGGGAGGGAAGGAAGTGGGAATCCTTATCCAAACTTACCTTTCCCTTCTCCCCTTTCCTTCTCCACCTTAGACCGGCCCATATGGGGGGGTGCACCAGCCCCTTGTGGCTAGTGCATTTCCCCTCTTGGCCCATAAGGCCCATATCTTTTGTCGAGGGTGCCCGGAACCCCTTCCGGTGACCCGATAAGTACCCGGTGACCCTGAAACACTTCCGGTGTCCGAATAGCATCGTCCTATATATCAATATTTACCTCTCGAATATTTCGAGACTCCTCGTCATGTCCGTGATCTCATACGGGACTCCGAACAACATTTGGTCACCAAATCGCATAACTCATATAATACTATATCGTCATCGAATGTTAAGCGTGCGGACACTACGGGTTCGACAACTATGTAGACATGACCAAGACACCTCTCCGGTCAATAACCAATAGCGGAACCTAGATTCCCATATTGGCTCCTACATATTGTACGAAGATCTTTATCGGTTGAACTGTTATGACAACATACGTAATTCCCTTTGTCTATCGGTATGTTACTTGCCCGAGATTCGATCGTCGGTATCTCTATACCTAGTTCAATCTCGTTACCGAAAAGTCTGTTTACTCGTTCTGTAATACATCACCTCGTGACTAACTCCTTAGTCGTTTTCTTGCAAGCTTATGAGGTGTATTACCGAGAGGGCCCAGAGATAGATCTCCGAAATTTGGAGTGACAAATCCTAATCTCGATCTATGCCAACTGAATAAACACCTTCGAAGATACCTGTGGAGCGTCTTTATGATCACCCAGTTACGTTGTGCCGTTTGATAGAACACAAGGATACCTCCGGTATCCGGGAGTTGCATCATGTCATAGTCGAAGTAATTTGTATTTGACATGAAGAAAGCAATGGCAATAAAACTGAACGATCATTATGCTAAGCTAACGGATGGGTCTTGTCCATCACATCATTCTCCTAATGATGTGATCCCATTATCAAATGGTAACACATGTCCATGGTTAGGAAACCTTAACCATCTTTGACACGGTATTTGTTTATGTATTCACACATGTATTTAAGTTTTCGATCAATGCAATTCTAGCATGAATAATAAAGCTTTATCATGAATAAGGAAATATAAAATAACAACTTTATTATTGCCTCTAGGGCATATTTCCTTCTGTCTCCCACTTGCACTAGAGTCAATAATCTAGTTCGCATCGCCATGTGATTGAACACCAATAGTTCACATCAGCATGTGACCAACACCCAAAGGGTTTACTAGAGTCAATAATCTAGTTCACATCGCCATGTGATTAACACCCAAAGAGTACTAAGGTGTGATCATGTTTTGCTTGTGAGAGAAGTTTTAGTCAACGGGTCTGTCACATTCACATCCATATGTATATTTGCAAATTTCTATGTCTACAATGCTCTGCAGGGTGCCACTCTAGCTAATTGCTCCCACTATCAATATGTATCCAGATTGAGACTCCGAGTCACCCGAAATGGTATTAAAGCTTGCATCGGAGTAACCCTTTACGACGAACTCTTTAGCACCTCCATAACCGAGAAATGTTTCCTTAGTCATCTTAGGTAACTAAGGATAGATTTTGACCGTTGTCTGGTGATCTACTCCTGGATCACTATTGTACCCTCTTGCCAAACTCATGACAAGGTATACAATAGGTCTGGTACACAACATGGCATACTTTATAGAACCTATAGCTGAGGCATAGGGAATGACTTTCATTCTCTCTCTATCTTCTGTCGTGGTCGGGTTTTGAGTCTTACTGAACTTCATACCTTGCAACGTAGGCAAGAACCCTTTCTTTGACAGATCCATTTTGAACTTCTTCAAAACTTTGTCCAAGTATGTGCTTTGTGAAAGTCCTATTAAGCGTCTCGATCTGTCTCTATAGATTTTGATGCCCAATACATAAGTAGCTTTACCGTGGTATTTTATTGAAAAACTTATTTTCAAGTATCCTTTATGCTATCCAGAAATTCTAAATTATTTTTAATCAGCAATATGTCATCCACATATAATATTAGAAATGCTATAGATCTTCCACTCACTTTCTTGTAAATACAGTCTTCAACATAAGTCTGCACAAAACCATATGCTTTGATCACCTCATCAAAGTGTATATTCCAACTCCGAGATACTTGCACCAGTCCATAGATGGATCGCTGGAGCTTGCACACTTTGTTAGCACCTTTAGGATCGACAAAACCTTCTGGTTGCATCATATACAACTCTTCTTTAAGAAATCCATTAAGGAATGCAGTTTTGATGTCCATTTGCCAGATTTCATAATCATAAAAAATGCGGCAATTGCTAACGTGATTCGGACGGACTTAAGCATCGCTACTGGTAAGAAAGTCTCATCGTAGTCAACCCCTTGAACTTGTCGAAAACCTTTTGTGACAAGTCGAGCTTTGTAGACAGTAACATTACCATCATCGTCAGTCTTCTTCTTGAAGATCCATTTATTCTCTATGGCTTGCCGATCATCGGGCAAGTCCACCAAAGTCCGCACTTTGTTTTCATACATGGATCCTATCTCAGATTTCATGGCCTCAAGCCATCTGTCAGAATCTGGTCTCATCATAGCTTCTTCATAGTTCGTAGGTTCGCCTTGGTCTAGTAACATGACTTACAGGACAGGATTACCATACCACTCTGCTGCAGATTGTGTTCTGGTTAACCTACAAAGTTCAGTAGCAACTTGATCTGAAGTTTCATGATCTTTATCAGTATCTACCTCTCTAGTTGGTGGGGTTGACGATATTGAGCCCCCAGGCCGAAAATGGCCATGATAGAGGGATTGTCTAAAGAGCTTGGGCAGGCAGGTGTGTTTTCTTGCAATGGAACTAGCAGGCTTCACATGTCATGACGAGCTCGACCGCATCTTGGTGGGATGTGGGCCAATAGAATCCTTTCCGGAATGCTTTCCCAACTAACGTCCTTGATCCAATGTGGGGGCGGCACATTCCTTTGTGAATCTCAGCCAGCAGTTCCTTTCCCACTTCAATTTCACACCGTTGGGCATTCTTCTGTACAGAGTGTCATCGACATAATGGCCCTCTGTGCTACTCTTTTAGCTTCATCTTGGCCATCGAGAAGTTCTCCAGTTTGGAGGAAGTGGACAATGTGCCTTGCCCAAGTTGGAGCCTGAGGCTCGGCAACGAGGACTAGCGGCACCTCCTCTACTGCAGGTGCACCAACCTCGTCCGCGAAGGCCATGGGCCTGGCTGGAGGGCGCGGTCCGGCAGTTATCAATGAGTTGTTGCCGGCAGGGGCCCTGCCGGGACCGGACGGCTCTACCGGGAGAGGCTTACCGGAGTCAAACTTTCTCCTTTTCCGGGCCATTGTTTCTGGGGATACTAAGGGTTGGGTGAGATGGAGAACAAAAGTCCCTTATTCCATAGGAAGCTTCTGCGCCGCACACTTTGATAGATGATCAGCTACGCTGTTTTCCGCATGGGGTACGTGCTATGTTTGCAATCCATCAAAGTGCTCCACCAATCTCCTTACTTCCTCGACATATGCCTCCATCAATGGGCTTTGATAATTCTTATTGACTTGTCTGACCACCAGTTGTGAATCTCCTCGAACGATCAGCTTCTTAATTCCCAATTCTATTGCAATCCTGAGCCCGGCAAAGAGCCCCTCATACTCAGCTGTATTGTTGGTTGCCTCTTCCCAGGCAAAGTGCATCTGGACGACGTACTTCAAGTGCTCCCCAGAGGGGGCGACAAGAAGCACGCCAGCCGCTGCACCTTGTAGGGGAAAAGCACCATCAAAATACATAATCCATTCTTGGGGTGATTCCTTGCCGGGGATGGCTGCCTCTGGCACTTCCTCATCAGGGGTTGGCGTCCATTCTGCAATAAACTCTGCCAATGCCCTGCTCTGAATGGTGGATGTGCTCTCAAACTTCAAACCAAAGCTGGACAGATCCAAAGCCCATTCCACTATCCTGCCAGTAGCCTCAGGGTTCCGGAGTATCCTTTGCAACGGAAAGCGAGTGACAACTGTAATCTCATGGGCTTGGAAGTAGTGACGCAGTTTCCTTGAGGCCAAAGATCAACTTCTACACACCGGAGTACCTTGATCTAACCCCCTGTAATGAGAAGCTGGCGAAGTACACTGGGCGCTGCTCCACTTTCTTCCCTGCCGCGTCCTTAGGGATGTCATTGCTGTCGTGCACACTCCTGCCATGATCCTTCCCTGGCTCTGCCGGGCTTGATTCCTTCTCTGGCTCATCCACCTCTCGCTGCGCTACCAAGGCTACACTGACCACTTGGTTGGCTGCCGTTAGGTATAGCAACAATGGTTCTTGTGGCTTGGGAGATACCAAGGTTGGCACAGAGGACAAGTAGGGCTTTAACTCTTGCAAGGCTGCATCTGCTTCCGGAGTCCACTTCATGGGCCCTGCCTTCTTCAAGATTTTAAAGAACAGCGGGGCATGCTTGACAGACTTGGAGATGAATCTGCTAAGTGCGGCGACGCACCCCGTCAAGCACCTCACATCCTTGACTGTCCTTGGTGCTTGAATCTGCTCGATGGCTTTGATCTTGTTAGGGTTGGCCTTTATTCCCCGATGAGACACAAAGAACCCAAGCAGCTTGCCATAGGGAACGATAAACACACACTTCTCTGGGTTGAGCTTCAAGTTGATCTTCCGCAGATTAGAAAAAGTCTCCCCCAAGTCCTGAATAAGGGTGGCTCTGTCCTTTGTCTTTACCACGATATCATCCATATAGGCTTCAATATTTCTGTGCAACTGTGGATCAAAACGAATCTGGACAGCCCTTGCAAAAGTGGACCCGACACTCTTCAATCCAAATGGCATGCGGATGAAACAGTACGTACCACATGGAGTGATGAATGATGTCTTCTCCTCATCTTCCTTGGACATGAAGATTTGGTGATACCCAAAATATGCGTCCAAGAAGGAGAGCAAATCACATCCTGAGGTGGAATCCACAATCTGATCAATGCGCGGCAAGGGAAACGGGTCTTTCGGGCAGGCTTTGTTGAGATCTCTGAAGTCTATGCAAAACCTCCACTTCCCGTTAGCCTTCCGGACCACCACTGGATTTTCCAACCACGTGGGGTGCAACACTCCTCTAACCAGACCAGCTGCCTCAAGCTTATTGATCTCTTTTTTGATAAACTGATGCCTCTCTAAGGCCTGCTTCCGTACTTTCTGCTCGACAGCTCGGGCGTGGGAGCATATAGCAAGGTGGTGCTCGATTACTTCCCTGGGAACACCAGGGATGTCAGATGGTTGCCAGGCAAACACATCGACATTCGCCCACAGGAACACAACAAGCGCGGTTTCCTATTTTTCATCAAGGGTGGCACTAATGGTGAAGGTACCATCTGTGTCCGGCAGCCCTGCCGAGACCTTCTTCACTTGGGGCACAACAACCTTAGTCCTTTTGCTGCCGGAACTCTCTGGCAAGTCATCAACAGGTGCAGCGTACTCCAAAGAGACACGCTTCCTGAATTCCTTGTCAGAGCCCTTAACAACCCCCTTCTTCTTATCTCTGGCTACCTTGCCGGGAACCACTGTTGCCGTTGCATCTGCTACGACTGCGTCCCGGTGTCGCGGGATATCCACGGCCACCTATGGGACCAGAGGGACCCTTGTTGGTTCGGCAGAGGGACAATGCATTGCACAAAGAGTAGATGAGCGTGGGGCAGCTCGGCAGAGATCACACGATCGATTTACCCAGGTTCGGGCCGTCGTGAGGCGTCAAACCCTACTCCTGCTTTGGTGGATTGATGGTAAAAATGTGGTGTTCGTGCGTAGTACACTTTCCCAGCAAGGGCTTGAGTGGCTACGCGCGTGTAGGTGGGTGTGCTGTTCAACTCTCCTAATTAGCTACCCAAAATCGCCAACCCTTTCTACGGTTGCCATGGGCCTCCTTTTATAGCTCAAAGGGGTCACCACAGCGGCAAAGTAGTCATTATGCACTGATAAGATACCAAACAGTGCTATCATACCTAACTCCGCGGGGTGATAGGGTACACTAAATGCGCCCCTTAGTGTCACATCGCTCCTTGCCCGGCAAGCCTCGCCGGGCTGCTCCGCCAGCTCCGCACTTGGTCACTTGACACGTCGCAGGACGTGTGTCATCTGTGGGTGCCTTCTATAGAAAGGGGTTGACATGTGGCAAATGGGTGCCACTTAATCACTCTGCGGCTTGACACCACATTGATCGACGACGGGCGTCGAGATGACAATGCTTGGTCAGCTGTCTTTGCTTCGCTGGTCCCGGCAGGCTCTGTCGAGCGTCTGGGGAATGCTTCTTTTGTGTGTGGCCTCGCCCCGCCAGGCTCGCCTGCCGGGCGAGGGAGGCTCTTCTCCAGGTGGTATCTAGCTCAACCTTGGTCCTTTGAAAATCTTGATCCCTTGGTCTTGAATCTACACTCGGTGTTGTGGTCTTGTTCCCGTGCCGCGCACAGTCAGGGCAACAGTCCTAGGGTCTGTTGCACCGACATAAGCCCCCGGGCCTGCCCCGATCACGCTACCGTGCGTCGTCTGGGTAGGTCCTAACAAGTGCACAGGTGAGGGTGTTGAAGAGGCTGGCCTCTTGATGTCTTCTTTGTCTCTTCATTATCAGGCTTGATTTTGGGCTGATTCCCGGTTTCCCCGCGCGTTATGCATAACATCGCGCAGGAACTTTGATCGTGGCTTGTGGATCTGCCACGCCCCATGATCACGGGGCGGAAATCGCCACCCCACTTGCTCCTCGCCCCGCACGCACCTGCCACGTGTTCCGCATGCATTAGGCGTGGTAGGTGGTCGATGCGGAGGGTACGGGGAGGAGTGCCATGGCTGAAAATCAAGTGTTTATTTCTGGGGTAGAATGCCGACTTTGATTCCCAAAGCTGTCGAGGGTAAAGAGGCCGTATTGAAGAAGCATGGCAACAAGTCCCTGTCCGAGGGGCCAGCCTCCTGCCCCCGTCCGTTCTATAAAAGGAGATGAAGGCAGTACCTCTTTGCACTCACTTCTCCTTCTTCTCCGCTAGCTTCCTTCCCTAGTCATGGTAAGAGGGCGAGGGCGCGGTAGCGTTCCGGTGGCGACGAGATCTTCTACTCGGCAGCGTATCCCTCCCCCCTCGGATCCTTTGGCGGCAAAACCCGCCGCGAGGGGAAGCGGGAGGGGATGAGGTCGAGGTTGCCACGGTGCTCGAGGGGGAGGAGGAGGAGACGGTGCCTTGGCTGCACCCCCTCCGGTGGCTCCCCTTCCGGCCGAGGGCCACATTGGGGACTAGCCCTGGGAATTCATCGTCGGGATATATAAGGCCCCATGTGTCACCTTCATCTTCCAACTCCCATCGCGCGGGAGATGGAGCTCGAGTAACCACGGTCTTTGCGGCTGCGCATGAGTGGTTGCGGGAATGGAAGTATGAGGGTTGATGTCGACTTCCCCTCCCCTCAGGTGTTGTATCTTCGTCGCGGCTAGAAGACTTTTGCCCGTGCCCACGGCTTCTCGGAGGGGCACGTTCTCCAGTTGAAATTAATGGAGAACGGCCTGCTCTCCGTCAAGATCTTCGCGCGCTCGGGAGGTCGCTTATAATACAAAAAAAGACACATCCGTGACATTTTGGGCCGGACGAATTTTTTTCTATCATGCTTATGACACTTCTATGACGATAATTGTGACAAAAACCGGTATCATCATAGTTGTGGTGGTCTCCTACTTCTATGATAAAAAATCATGACAGAAAATGGGCTTTTCGTCCTGGGCGGGCCGGAGACGCAGCTGCATGACATTCTTTGGGCCGTCCATGACGGAAAAAACCGTGGTAGAAGCCAGGGCGCGGAAAATATCGGGGGGTTCCCGGTTACGGTGGGTGGTCGGGGGTCGAGCGATGCACGTTTCTCTCATACGTACGCGCATGTGTGCAAGGCGTTGGGCTCTAACTGAACCCGAGCGATGGCACTGCAGGCTATGCATTACTGAACCTGAGCGATCGATCGATCCCTTGCTATTAACTGAACCCGGGTGATTCCTTCGCTACTGCTGCTAATGAAGCCGATCGAACACTGCAGCCTCCTTCCCTTGATGAACAGTGAGCGTTGTTGGGGGGTTTGGATGAATTGTTCCCGGTGGGGGGTTGGAGGAACAGGACCCCGTGGTAGTAGAGGCCGTTGCCGCTGGATGAACAGGACCCCGATCGATCGAGCCGGTGGATGAACAGGACCCCGTGCAGGGCTGGATGAACAGGACGACCCTGTGGAGGGCTGGTTGAATGGTAGCTGGTGGAGGGAAGGATGAACAGTAGCCAGTGGAGGGGTGGTTGAACAGGACCCCGTGGAGAGGGATGGTTGAACAGTAGCCGGTGGAGGAGCGTGCGGTGGAGGCTGGATGAACAGGAGCCCGTGGATGATCAGTCGCAGGTCGAGGCTGGAGGATGTCGACGGTGGATGACCAGTAGCCCGTGGAGGCAGTCGACGGTGGAGATGAACAGTATCCCGTGGAGTCCCGTTTTGCGGTACGCCACACCCCTCCCGATGAACAGGACCCCTGTTTCGACCGTAGCCCTCCAACACAAGTCCGTTTCCTCCATTTTGCGGTACACCACACCCCTCCCGATCAATAGGACCCCGTTTAGTTTTAGTTAGCAGCAGTAGCGTAGGAATCAATCAGGTTCAGTTAACAGCAAGGGATCGATCGATCGCTCGGGTTCAGTAACGCGTAGCCTGCAGTGCAATCGCTCGGCTGATGGAGAGCGGCCGGGATGCACTGCTGGAACGCGTCGCCGAGCTGCTGGATGCAGCGGCGGCGGGAGCGCCGCCTTTCTGTTATCTGCTTCCTTCTCAGGCCACTACGGGATCTCACGGCGGGCCTCGCCGCAACCACGCGCCCTCAGGTGTGCCTGGGGGATTCGTCAACACCAGCACGGCCGGCGGCGCCAGGGGTTCGACCGCCCCCATGCCGCCCGCGACAAGCATGGGCACAAGCGTCGCCTTCCATGGTCCCAGTGAGACGCCGCGCTACCATCCTCAGGACGCCACGTTGGGCCGAGCAACGTGGAGTGTGGGGCACTATGGCGAGGTGTTCGGGGTAACAGCCCCGGAAGCCTACGTGCCCCGCATGATGGACCAGGGGTACGCGTCGGAGGATGACCCTGGCTCGTTCCTCGGAGAAGATTGGGAAGAAGGGGCGCTGGAAGTTGAAGCCTTCCAGGAACCGACGGGGAACCTCGACGGCCGCGCCTACGATAACAACTACAGGGTACCGCTAATCTCTCAGGAGCAGGTTTACGATAACCATGGGCTGCAAGTGAATCAGGTCACAGCGCCGGCCGACGACCCTGGCACAGCAGCAGCCCTTCCACTAGGGGAAGCACGCTGGGGGCTGCATGGAGGGAGCCAGGAGCAAGGCCCCTCCCCACGTCGCGCGAAGCCAGGCAACACCCGGAGGTAGGCCCTCTGCCGGGGAGGTGCCGGCGAGCCTTCCCCCGACAGTGGACCCGTTGTCGCCGAGGGCACCGCTGGCGTCCCCTTTCCCACCTTTGTGTCGTCCAGGTTACTGGTCGGCTCAAAGGTGGTCGAGGGTGGCGCAAGGCGGGGCCCTCGTCTGGCGATATGAAGCAAGGCCGGTTCCTGTGAAGAAGGTCCAGTGCCTGTGAAGCTCGCCGCCCGTGACACTCTCACGTAATAATGAGTGGGGCTGTACATGCTCCGGGGTCTCAGGGGTGCCGGCCTCAGGCCCTGGGGCTCCCTCCCACGCCTAGTGGCAGCAATTAGCTCCGCGCTGGTGAGAAGACTCGAAGACCAGAAGACTAGACTAGGCGCCGGACGCGGCCATTTGCTTTGGATCTCTTCTTCTATAGCCTTGCTTTCTGGATTTGGATTTAAGCTGAAGTCAAATTTTCGTTGACGCGTGCGGGGGGTGTCTTTTGTCATTCAAACGATTTCTTGCTGTCTGGTTCTTGCTTTGTCACAAAGCGCCCGATCATCGCCTCCCCCTCGCGGGCCCCTTGCGAGCGGGGCTGGGCACAGCGCATGCAGCACGCGCGTCGATACCACTATCGGCATCTGACCCTCGCGAAGCCCACTCGGGCGAGTCTGCGGACCCTTCAGGATTTCCTCGAGAGCTCGGGGCCCCGCGATCCCGTTCGAGGCGCACCACGACCAAGGTAAGCCGATGCGGCAAACTCCCTGCCAGACTCATGAGTTCACAGAGATACACATTCAGCTCGACACAAAAGAATAAAGGCGCCGATCTGCTTACATGAGGGGCTTCCCCTCTCAAAATGCTCTTACAATCTTCAAGGGCTGTGCCCAAGTTTTGCATACAGGACGATAGCAAGGATCAGCCGGATACATCGCTCGTCGCGCCCCCCAGGCCATCTTCAGACGCGCCGCTGGCATCACTTTCGCCGTCGCTGGTATCGCCTCCACCCTCGCCGGCGCCGCTGTCATAATTATCAACTACGTCGCCTTCGTCCGCCGCGACCACCATCGCGGCATCATCAGAGGAGAAGGCCCTGACCAGCGCGTCCACGTTGTCCTCCACCCACCACGCCAGATCGTCCCGGATGGCCTTTGGAACTGGAGCAATGGTAGCGTCGAAGTCGAAGTCCTAGTAGGTGTTTTGAAGGTGGCTAAAGACACGGGAGAATGCGCGTTTCAGCAGGTTGCGGCTCCTCTCTTCGACGAGCAGGCAGGCTCTGTCAGAGCGGTTCTCCAAGCGCGTCACCACGTCAGTGAAGAAGCGGAGGTGGCTGGCGTAGTCGTCCGCGTGAGGATGGGGGAGTTCTCGTCACAAACATCGCCAATGGCAATGTTGGCCCTGTTCCAAAGATCCTGAAGCATGGGAGCATGCACGCGCTCCAGCGTCCGCCTCTGCAGCACTTTCTCCCTCTTCTGCCGCGCGACGGCCTCAGCGTCGTCAACCCGCTTCTGAAGAGAAAGCAGCTTGGCGCGGGCGGAGGCCAAGTCCGCCTGCGCTGTCACCAAGGTGGCAGCGGTGGCCTCCTCGCGCCTCTCTGCCTCTGCTAACCTGGGCTTAAGAGCAGCGGTCCTGCCCGCTGCCTCCGCTTCCGCAAGCTTCAGCTTCAGCTCGTGCCAACCCTCGAGATCCGCGCGAGCCTCGGCCACCCGGCAGTCGATCTCCTCCTGGACCCTAACCTCGCGAGCCCCAACGGCATCCTCTGCCTGGGCAACTTGGCGCTCCCTCGTCTCCAACTGCTCGAGCTCGAGGCTGCGCTGCACGGCTTCCAGGGCCAACGCCTCCTCGCGCTTCCGGACCTCTTCTTCCTCGGCGGGCGTCCCCCTCAGCGACGCAAGGGTGGCTCTGCGCGCCTCCACCTGCTGCTCGAGGGACGCGCTCCAGGCCTGGAGCTCCCACGCGCTCTTCTCTGCAGCCTCGCGACGGCGGTCAGCCTCGCGAGCCTCCTCCAAGGCTCAGGAGCAAGCTTCACAAGAAACCTTGAGGGACTCCTCGGCTTTCGCGTTGTCAAGATCACGCTGGTAGCGACCAAGGTTGATGGCAACCCTCAGCTTACGCCATACCTCCGCCTGCCGAAGACCTTCAGCCTCAAGACGCGAGTCGACACCCGCGAGTTCTTCACCAAGTTGGCTCATCGCGCCCATCGCCTCCTGGAAGAGCTCATGGCGAACGACGCTTCGCTCGCGCTCAGACTCGAACGCACGGCCCACCTCATCCTCCACCTCGGGGGCTGCAGGCGGGGCATCAAGCGGTGCACCACCTCTCAGAAGGGGGCTGGGGGCTGGTGCTACCCCGGCGCCAGCTAGTCCTCGCGAGGGGCCCTAGCCGGTCGGGGCCCGCCGCAGGAAGAGGAACCGAAGACCGAAGCCAGCCAGCTACTATCCATGACCGGAGGAGGGGTCCTGGGCACGCCCGCCAAGCTCCATGCCAAGCCGTGGGGAAGGAACGACAAGGTCGCAGGATCGGCGCACCGCGAAGGCAAGCGCGCCCCTTCAACCGACCCTGCTCCAGGGACGACAAGCGGACCTTGAGCACTCAAGGCCAGTGGGGGAGTCAAGGAAAGAGAAAGCCGTTTCTCAGGAGGCGCAGCAGCCTCGACGGAAGGAGCCCTGAAGAACTGACGTCAGGAGATGGAAACAGCGCACAAGAAGCCATAGCGGTACGGTACTTACACGTCAACGGCGATGTACTTCCTTCGCTTCAGCGGCTCGAAGATGTTGTTGCCACTCGGGGATCCTTTCCTCTTGCGGAGCTCCTCGAAGTCCACGCAAAGCTGACCGAAGCGCTGGACGTGGCGGCCAGCGCGGGGCGAGGCCGAGGAAGAGCTTGGAGGGACAGCTTCAGGGGTATCGGGCTGCGGACAGCAATCGGGCGTCATCCCACCACGACCTCCCGAGGCCACTGGAGCTTTGGTCTCGGGAGCCGCGTCGCTCCAGCGACCGGAGCCTCAGGGGAGGAATCATGGGCTCCCGAGGACGATGCTCCAAGGTCCACATGTGGCATGTGCTCCTCAGCACTTGGGCCACCGGCCTCCGTCAGAGCTCGCCCCCCTGCACCCTCACTTGGGGCGAGCTCGGCACCGGCGGCGAGGAAGGGAACCATGTCGACGGGGTTCTCGCGGGGCCCCACCAGACCAATCGGGCGCTGCCCCCACTCATCAAAGGAGAGCATGCTCTCAGCAAACTCAGCGTTCAGCGGTACAGCAGACAGCTCTGCCTGGGCATGTCATCCGGCAGAGGGGCACCCATCAGGACCTCAAGCACCATTTGCCGCGTCTAAAGAGGAAGCCCCTCCGCCTGAAACCTCATATGGTCCTGACTGCTGAGCAAGGCCCACATTGGGCGGGAATGGCGCTGAAGCGGAGCAACTCGGCGCTTGACGAACTCCTTCACCACCATAGGCGCAGTCACGCCACGGTCCTTCAACCTCCTCAGCCTGAGCCAGACGGGAACGAGATGGGGACTCACGAGCCTCTGGTGGCCCCAACCGGAGTTGGAAACAGCAGGTGCCGACGGAGAATGGAGCAGAGGGCTGAGCGCACCAGCGTCGACAAACACCCACCGTGTCTGAAACTCGCTCGTGGATGGAGGAAGCTCGAAGTTGATCCCCGCGCCCGATGTCGCGGCCACGGCTTGGAAGCTCGCGCACCCCGAGCTTTGCCGAGGGTCTATCAGATGTAATGAGAAGAAATGGCGGAGGAGGGCCACAGAAGGAGCGATGCCCACCATGGCTTCGCACACAAAAGTGAAGACGACAAGGAGAGTCACGAATTGAGGGTCAAGATGCAGCATGTGGATCTGATAATGCTCGAGCACCGCGTTGAAGAAGGCGAAGAAGGGAGGAATCAGACCAGCCCAAAGGGCATCAATGAAGATTGGGATCTTGGTGGCTGCCCGAGCGATGCGAGCGCGAGACGCAGGCCAAGCCACCGTCTCCCCCAACTCGTTGAAGCTGGAAGCGAGCATTGGGCGCACCTTGTCCATGGCCTCGTCCTTGAGCACCAAGCATCGGCCGAGCGCAGGCTCGAAGGCCGGAGGCGCACTTGGCGAAGGCAGGGGCTTCTTCCCCTTGTCTGCTTGTTCTGGCATCATGGCGATGAAGCAGGCAAGGCGCAGATCAGATTGGAGGGGAGGAGCAGAGTCTCGAGAAAGCAGAGAGATTGGGGAAGCCAGCCGTGGGCGATGGATGAATAACTGTGTAGGTTGCGGGGGCCGCATATCCAGGCAGATACAAAGGCAGAGTGGGGAAGCGGAGATGCCCACGTCCAATCAACCGTCACTCGTCGACCAAGGCCGCAGGCTTTGGGGGCCCGCGGCGCTCCGCGCTTGACCTTTGGCTTCGCCGCGAAGCCAAGCCCGAGCGCACCTTGAGCCCGGGGGCTCCTGTCGGCGTTTTGGGAACGGGGGTCCCCAGACATGCCTTGCTGCGGCCCACGGCGTGGCTGTGCTAGCAGGCCTGTACGGCCCATCTTCATCAACAAGGCAATCAATACCCTCCCGAGGGGCCAAGCCTCGCGAGGCGGACGACGCAAGATCTCCTCAGGAGCGGCCTCACCAGGCTGCCTCGCGAGGAGCGGAGATATCAAGGCAGGGCAAACCTCGCGAGGCTCTCATGACATGAGCCATGACGATCAAGATCAGGCGGGCGCCAGGCGGGCGCCAGCGCGCGCAGCGTCCTTGTTTCCTCTTTGGTGCTAAGGAGGCCAGCGCAGGCGCGGAGTACCGAGGCATCAGGCAAAGGTTTCCATATCAGTGCAACAAGACCAAGACCAGCCGGACGGTAGGACAGAGGTCACCGTGGAGCCCGAGACGGCGTCACCACCAGAGCTTTCTGCAGGTGAAGACCGCTTTTGTTAGGATAAGCTGTACTAGTTGTCCCCCTTTGAATTGGCCGTTGTTGGCTCCCTTCCCGCTCAATATTTGGGAAGAGGACCAGGGCCTATATAAGTAGAACTAGCCACCATAGTAGAGAGGGAGGATCTTGGACTGGATCCACTCCATCCTTGCACCCACTAGCTCGTAGAACACCTCATCCTCAGGAGGCCGTTCTTCCCCTTGTACTGTTCATCATCAGCCCAAGAGGCAATCCACCACCACCACACTAGAGTAGGGTATTACACAACAACGGTGGTCCGAACTAGTATACATCTTGTGTCTTTGTGTTGTGAGTTCATCGAGTCCGTCCACAAGATCTTAGCGAGCTAGGGCGTAGATCGGTAGGGAGGAAATCCCCGCATGCACCCGAGTGTTCGAACCTCGAGGGTTTTTGCCGGAACCCGTGATCCGACACAAAGAATGTCATGCGGCTGGAAGAAGCATTGCACTATCCACTGGGTTAAGTTCGGTGACCGAAACACGAAGTTCTTCCAAGCTGTTGCCACAGAACGATGCCGTAATAAGAACATTGCTTGCTTTCTTGATAATGAGGGTCATCAAGTGGAGGATCACACTAGCAAGGAGGCTCTCCTCTTTCAAACTTATAAAAATCGCGTGGGCTCTATATCACCCGCCGAGATGAAATTTGATCTACCTACACTAATACAATGCTCCAACAATCTCGATCACCTAACAGAGCCCTTCACGCCTGAAGAGATTAACGCAGTTGTTAAGGAGATGCCCTCTGATCGAGCCCCTGGCCCGGATGGGTTTAGTGGTGCATTCCTCAAAGCTTGCTGGCCTTTGATCAAGTCCAATTTATATGCCTTGTGTTCCCAATTCCACGCTGGAGATCTTGACCTAACGAGCATCAATGATGGCATTATCACTCTGATCCCGAAGGTCCGATCGCTGGAGTCAGTCAATGATTACAGACCAATAACATTACTCAATTGTTGCCTCAAGTTGATCACGAAACTACTGGCAAATCGTCTGAAAAAGATCATCTTGCATCTGGTTCACCGTAACCAATATGGTTTTCTCAAAGGCATGACCATTCAAGACTGCCTGGCCTGGGCCTTCCAATATATCCATCAATGTCATGCCTCCAAGAAAAAAATCATCTTGCTCAAATTGGACTTTACCAAAGCCTTTGACACAATTGTCCATGACCCTATGATCAACATCATGCGTCACATGGGATTCAATGACAAATGGCTCAACTAGATTCATTGCATTTTCTCTTCTCGACGGTCATCAGTTCTGCTTAATGGTGTGCCGGGCCGCCAATTTCATTGCAAGAGTGGAGTGCGTCAGGCTGATCCCCTCTCCCCCTGCTCTTTGTCCTCGCGGCTGACCTCCTTCAGGCGGCAATCAACAATGCATTTCGTCAGGGGATGATTGATCTGCCCTTTCCTTGCCCAGGTCAATCCGACTATCCGGTCATCCAATACGCAAATGACACAATCCTGGCCCTTCCCGCCTGCCCTCGTCAGGCTGAAATTGTCAGACAAATTCTTTCTGACTATGCACTGTCCATTAGGCTCAAGATCAACTTCAACAAGTCCACTCTTATTCCTATAAATCCCGATGACGCATCAGCCAATGAGCTAGCTAATATCTTTGGTTGCTCGATCAACACCATGCCATTTACGTATCTTGGTCTCCCCATGGGCACTTCGAAACCCACTGTGCAAGACCGCATGCCACTAGTCTGTAGTGCTGAACGACGACTCACTACCACGATCTCCATGATGTAGTACGGGGGGAAGCTTTCCTGGCTTAATGCGATTGTCACCTCCCTGCTCATCTATGCTATGTGCACACTAAAGATACACCCCCAAGTTCTTGAGATGCTGGATAAGATCCGACGCCATTGCCTTTTGACTAAGAAGACTGAGCAAGGAGAGAAATGCAACTCTTTGGCTACTTGGGACATGGTATGCAAACCTAAAAAGCATGGAGGCCTGGGAGTCATTAATCTGAAAATTCAGAATGAAGCATTGCTCATGAAGTTCTTGCATACATTTTACAACAAGAAAGATGTCCCCTGGGTACACCTTCTTTGGGATACTTACTACGTGGGCAAAATCCCTCATGTTATGGATGCGGTGGGTTCATTCTGGTGACGCGACGTGCTTAAACTCACACCACAATACCGCGGGACTTCACGTGTCCAGGTGGTAGATGGGACAACTTCCCTCGTATGGAAAGATCTATGGCTGGAAAACACTTGGGAGACCTCGCATCCTCGGGCCTTTTCGTTTGCCCTGCATGAAGACGCGTCCGTCAAGGATTTCTTGGAGAGCACGTCGCTGAATGAGCTCTTTCATCTGCCCCACTCTCCTGAAGCCCTTTTGGAAGTTCATGACATGCAATCTCTGGCTTCACACCTTCACCCCTCCACGACTTCCACTGACATCTGTCACTATGCTTGGGGGGAAACAGATTTCAAAGTTGCGGACTACTACAAATTCTATTTCAGACATGTCCAAAACCACCAGACCTTCAAACTGCTGTGGCGATCCAAAAGCACCATGAAAATCAAAGTTTTCGGATGGTTATTACTTCATGACCGACTGAACACAAGGAACATCCTGAAACGCCGTCATTACAACATTGGTGGGGTATTTGATTGCCTTCTCTGTGGGCAGAGTGTTGAAGAGATGGTTGACCACATGATCTTCTCTTGCCTGTTCAGCCAATCTTGCTGGGAGAAACATGATGTTACCTGGCCCGCTTTCGATTCGAGACTTGATCTGATCAATCAAGCCAATGAGGCTGGGCATAGACCTCTCTTCATGGAAATTTTCCTCACGGCGCCCTGGAGTTTGTGGAAAGAACGAAATAACAAACACTTCAGAGGGATCAACCCTAGTACTGCATCTTGGCTGGCACGTTTCAAGGGAGATTTTAGCCTCCTTCAATACGGGGTGAGGGAGGCTCACCACTGTAACTAATTTTTGTGACTCCCTACACTACAGGAATACCCTACTTTGCCGTCTGCCATGGCAGACTGCAAAGGCAAGGATGGCGGACAGCAAAGGCCTTTGCCGTCTGCCGCGGATGGCAAAAGGCTCCGGCAAAGTAGGCTACGGTAAAGAGCTTCTTTGCCGTCTACTTTCTGAAGCGGACGACAAAGGGGCCTTTGCCATCAGCGGTGGACGGCAAAGAAAGCCGACGGCAATAAATGTGTTGTTAGTCCATTAGGCGGCTCACGGCAGCCTTTGCCGTCCGCCGCTGACGGCAAAGAGCATCCGGCCCTTGCCGTCTGCCAAATGACGTCAGTTGGACGTCACTACGGGACAAGTCTTTGCCGTCTGCCACTGTAGGCAAAGCCTTTGCCATCCGCCGCTGTAGGCAAACTGACCAAATGGGTCAGCTCCCAGGGAGCACAGGTGGCCGCCGCGTGGCTTCTTTGCCGTCCGCGGCGGACGGCAAAGGCGCCTTTGCCATCAGCGGCTGACGGCAAAGGTGCCTCTTTTTCTTTTTTTTAAAATCCAGCAATTTTCACAGCAAATATATGACATATCCAGCACATAAGTTTCATCGTGCATACATATATAGTTCCATCCATTCATACATAGCAAGTTGCACATACACATTGTTCCATCCATACATATTACAATGCAAAGTTTCATCAAGATAGCAAGTTCCATCATAGCAAGCTAGAAGAATACTAGAGGAGAATGAAAGAAAAAACAAGCACTCCATCATAGGAAGCTAGCTTCCGTGAAGTGAATGAAATCTGCAAAAAGGCATATAAGAAAGTTAGAAAAAGGTGACTAGAAGAAGAAGTATATGCCATTTATGAGCTAACTTAGGTGAAATGGATCATTTATGAGCTAACTTAGTTGAAATAGATCGTTACGAGCTAACCTAGGTGAAATAGATCGTTTATGAGCTAACTTAGGTATAATGCATCATTTTAGAGCTAACCTAGGTAAGATGGGTCATTTTGGAGCTAACCTAGGTGAAATTGATCGTTTTTGAGCTAAGTTAGGTGAAATTGATCGTTTATGAGCTAACCTAGGTGAAATAGATCGTTTATGGGCTAACTTTGGTAAAATGCATCATTTTAGAGCTAACCTAGGTGTGTTGGGTCATCTTGGAGCTAAACTAGGTAAAATGGATCGTTTGTGAGCTAACCTAGGTGAAATGGATCGTTTATGAGCTAATCTATGTAAAATGGGTCATTTTAGAGCTAACTTGGGTAAAATGCATCATTTTGGAGCTAACCTAGGTAAGATGGGTCATTTTGGAGCTAACCTAGGTAAAATGGGTCATTTTAGAGCTAACATAGGTAAAATGGATAGTTTTGGAGTTAGTCTAGGTAAAATGGGCCATTTTAGAGCTAACTTGGGTAAAATGGATCATTTATGAGCTAACTAAGGTATAATGGGTCATTTTAGAGCTAACTTAGGTAAAATGGATTGTTTATGAGCTAACTAAGCTAATTATGCCATTTTTGACATAAGTAAGCTAAGTACATGTCATTATTGAGCAAACCTAGTTAACTAAGCATACTAGAGCTAACTTAGGTCATTTTGGAGGAAACAAAGCTAAGTATAGA
Organism: Triticum aestivum; assembly: GCF_018294505.1. Lineage (NCBI taxonomy): Eukaryota > Viridiplantae > Streptophyta > Magnoliopsida > Poales > Poaceae > Triticum > Triticum aestivum. Next base: position 428,172,809 of record NC_057811.1, on the reverse strand, counting down.
TCGTTTTAGAGCTAACTTAGGTAAAATGGATGGTTTTGGAGGTCAGTAAGCTTATTAAGTCATTTTGGAGGAAAAGAAGCTAACTCTAGGTCATTGTGGTAAGCATATGGGAGGAAATAAGGCAAAGTCTAGGTCTTTATGCATTTGTTAAGCAAAACACTAGAAGAAACTTACCAACGCCCACCATCTTTCAACACCTGCCATGAAAAAGAGTAAACGAAATTAGTACAACATAAAAAAATACCGACATGAATAATAATATGTATATCACTTAAGTGTATCATCATCAAGTACAACATAAAAAAATCCCATAAGCATGTCTTGTGAGTCCAGGCGTGCCTAGAATTGTACCCCTTGAAGTACCCTGGACGCTCTGGATCTGGCTCGAGAGCGTTTAACTAATCCGGGGTCTGTTGGCCTGTCATCGCAGGTGGTGCAGAGTTTTTGACAACTCTACCTCTGATGAAGTTCTTCTTGTCTTTCCTGAACTTATGGCGAGGTCGGGGTGTGGTGTCGGGGTCGGGGTGTCAGGGTTAGGGCGTCAGGGGGT
>NC_057811.1:428136464-428171571 GCF_018294505.1 Triticum aestivum | reverse complement strand
CGGTGGGTGGATCTGGTGGCATGGCGTCGGGGAGGAGAGAGGGAGAGAAACACAGAGGAGTAACGGGCGGGGGGGGGCTCGATCGGTCGTTAGTTAGGTTAGGTTAGTTAGCCTTTGCCGTCGGCCAAGTCTTTGTCGTCCGCTTTTTTTATCTTTGTCGTCTGCTAGCAGACGGCAAAGAGGGGGGCCGTTAAGTTTTTTATAATCGGCTCGTTAGTGGGGGCCACCTCTCTTCTTTGCCGTCAGCCAGCAGACGTCAAAGAATTTACAGATGGCAAAGACCTTCTTTGTCGTCTGCCAGTTGTTTGCCGTCTGCTTTTTGGTAGCTGATGGCGAAGACCTTCTTTGCCGTCTGCTAGCGGACGACAAAGAACTAGCAGACGACAAAATCCCTGATTCCAGTAGTGCTAGCCTAATCACACTTCCACTGTTTTAGGTAGTGACTACTAGTGTAGTGCTCCACTTCAGCACCCCCCTTCTGTGAGGGGTGATGGAGGGATACCATCTTGTAACAAATATGTAACACATGTAACTCTTTACATACACACACACACACACATAGTAGGATCCTCTCCTACTGTCTTTCCATCCAAAAAAACAGGACCCCATTTCGACCGTAGGAGGTCCGTTTCCTCCGTTTTGCAATACGCCAGACCCCTCCCGATGAACAGGATCCCGTTTTGACCGTGGCCGGTCGAACACAAGGCCGTTTCCTCCATTCTGCGGTACGCCAGGCCTCGTTTCCATCGGCTGTTCCGTCCAAGCCGGTTGGCTCCCGATGAACAGCACGCGTTCCGTTGCCTCCCAATGAACACGACACATTCCGTTGCCTCCCCATGAACATAACAACGACGTAGTTTCTCTCTTCCGACCCAGCCATGTACACGAGCCCTGGCCTTATGTATGCGTGAGTAGGCGTTCGATACCCCGCCCGTATCTACGCACGTGGCCGTATTTTCTTTCTTGCATCCTGGCCACTGTACGTACGTGTACATGCTACGCGCGTGCCTCTACTACGACACGTGCGCGCCTCTACATCGACCAGTATGTACGTACACGTTCGTGACCAGAATGACGACGCTACGCACACTTCGACCAGGTGGGTCCTAACTGTTAGGCACTTCCTTCTGTGCGAAGATGTAGCTGGTGGGTCCCAACAGTCAGGGGGAACGTTTTTTTCGCGAAATACGGTGGCTCGTCCGATGGGTCCCTGCTGTCAGGTGGAGGAATAATTATTTTGCGCGTAATAAGGAGGCACTTCCTTGCTACTGCCGTGGACCCAGCTGTCAGCCTCTCCACGTACAGTACTCTTTTGATGGAAGTCGTTCCTTGACCACGTTGACCACGCCGCACCGAGAGAACCAGGGCGATGGATGGCGGCGAGGCCTCGGAAGGGGATGATGCGGAGCCGGGGAAGACGTGGCAGTGGATGCCCACGCGGAGGGGAGTACGTGGGTTGACTGCTTCGGCTGCGGTGTGAGGCTACCGTCGCCAAAGAATAACAAGAGGTGTGGGTGAGTATAGAGGGATGGCATGGCCGGCGGTGGCAGCACAGCTGGACACGGGAGGCAGGAGCAGGCGGCACGGCCAGTGCTTGTTTGGGCGACTGGAGCGAGAAGACCAGAGGTTGAAGAAGCACTACGGCCGTTGGATGGACATCGTACGGTCACTGGAGCTAGAATCGTTCATATTGACTAAGTTGACAAAGCCCTCTGTCCGCGTCAACTTAGTTGGCCCACAAGTTAGCCTCCCACTATGGTGGGTCCCAGCTAGTAGGGGTAGTATTCATTTTTTGTGCGTAATAAGGAGGCACTTCCTTGCGTGCGAAGATATAGCTGGTGGGTCCGAGCTGTCAGTGGTAGTATTCATTATTTTTGGCGTAATAAGGACGCACTTCCTTGTGTGCGAAGATGTAGATGGTGGGTCCAAGTAGTCAGGGGGAGGAAACATTATTTTTCAGGGTAAAAAGGATGCAGTTGCCTGCATGCGTCCATGGGCGTGGTGCGTCCCCACTCTCAGCCTCTCACGTACAGTCATCTTCCAATGACTCTCATTTGTTGACCACGTTGACCACACCGTGCCGAGCGCATCAAGGCCGGTGGACGACGGCGAGGCCCCAGACTGGAACAACCCGGAGATGGGGAAGACGAGGCAGTGGAGTCGCAGATGGAGAGGAGAGGGAAACTTGACTAGTTCGTGTGCGTGGAAGCACTGCCACCCACCGGAGACAGGAGCAAGAACAGAGGTTGAAGAAGGAGCATGGCTGTTGGATTAACATCCAACGGTCTAGCTACTAGAACCATTTGTTGATTAAGTTGACAAAGCCCTGCATACACGTCCGCTTAGTAGGCCCACAAGTCAGCCACCAAATCTGACGGGTCCCAGCTGTCAACGGGAGGAATAGTTTTTTCGCTTAAGAAGGAGGCACTTCCTTCCGTGCGAAGATACAGCCGGGAGGGAGGAAACATTTTTTTAGCTTAATAAGGAGGAACTTTCCTTGCGTGCGACCATGGACCTCGTCGGTCCCAGCCGTCAGGCTCTCCACGTACAGTCCTCTTCCAATGAATCTCGTTTGTTGACCACACCGTGCCGAGCGCAGCGAGGCGGTGGACGACGGTGAGGCCCCGGACGGGAACGACCCGGAGATGGGAAGACGCGGCAGTGGAGTCGCAGATTGAGAGGAGTACAAGGGGTATAACTGGTTCTAGTGCGGCATGGGGCTGCAGTCGGTGGAGAATAACAGGAGGTGTGGAGGGGTGGAGGGATAGCCTGGTCGGCGGTGGGGTAGCGCTTCGCAGCGATGCGTGCTAAGCAAAGCCGCTAGCCACTGGAGGCCGGACCAGGCGGTCCCGGCGACGCTGGACGAAGAAGACGAGAGATTTAAGGTGCATGTCGGCCGTTGGATATAAATCCAATGGATGTGGATGTCATAATCATTTGTTGACCAAGTTGACAATGCCCTGCGTAGGCTTCGACCTATTGTCCCACATGTCAGCCTGCAAAAATGTGGCATATATTTAACCCATGTTTTCTAGAATGTACAGTCCATTTGCTGGGCTAGGTGAACAAATAATTTCGCGTCAATGCGGCCCATTTAATATTTTCTAAGAAATCCCAGCCCATTTGCACTTTCTTGAAATACACGAATGAGCTGGGCTCGTTCTATATATAATGTTAGGTTAGAAGGAGCAATTAATATCAAAAATAAACCGTTGCGACACATTATATATATATATATAATTAACAAATTAGCGAGTTATTGCTCAAAATAAAAATGAGCGCGTTATTATTACATTGGTCCTTAAAATCTTTGCAAGCTTTTTTACGCAATCACGAGGATTTTCCTACCTGTGAGTAAAAAACAACCAGGATTTTCCATGCCAACTTCTGTTAAACATTTACTTTTATAAGTTAATAACACGTGGGATGTTTTTATAATGTATATATAAATAAGTCTGTATAAAATATACAATAATAGTAATTATATAAATATATATAATGTGGTTAGAAGGGAAAACATAAAATTGGACACAACATTATTATTCTTATATATAGATAAATAGAACAGAGATCTGCGTTTTATTAAGAAAATACAACTGCCGATCTTTAAGAAAAAGTAAAACCTACGCTGGGAGGCCCATAGGCCGGTGTGGACCTAAAAAATAAGTTGAAACCACTGTCTCCGTATGTCGTGGGCTACGCATACCTAGGCCTAGCTGATACTTGTTCGCCCTCTAGAAAAAAAATGATAGTGCCAGCTAGATCCCCGAGCGAACTGGATTAATGAGCGGGCCGGCGGCCCGACTGAAGAAGCACATCAGACCTGATTTTTTCTTCTTCAGTGGATGGCTCTCGATGGCATTTTTTTACTTGCCTCTGCACCATACAACTTGTATTTTTAGCCTCCTAGTCCGTGGTGGACCAGCAGCCCATTTGCTGGGCGGGCCAACCTACAGAAACCAGCACTCAATTTTTCATCAAGCCCCTAAAAGAACGCAGTACTATGCTTGTTTTGAGGCTGAAAACATTATGGCAGGGGTTGACCGGGGGAGGGGGGAAGACAGAGCAAAAATATTAAAAAGAGTTGAAGTGCCGTTGCTACCCTAACAAAGCAGGTGCAATTCTTCTCGGGAAGAAGGTGTGCCGTTGACACCCACACGTCACAAATCCCACAGTAGACATACTAACAAGTTCACACACAAGTACAACAGAACAGGTAAACATTCGTATCAAACTCAGGTTCACACGACACGTTCATATTCATAGCCAACATTCACAATCAAAAACTCAAAAGATTCATATATACACAAGTTCAGCATGTATATGCATCCAAATGATTGATAGATCACACGACAATCACTGGTGCGCGTCAGTCCCTTTCCGCGACGACATTTGGAACCGTCGGCAAGTGACTGTGGGCGATAGGGGGGTCCTTCCCACACGACCCAGAAACCGTTGAGGATATGCCCTCCTGGCACACACGCTCGGCAAAATGAGGTCATGTGCGACCGGCGAGCACTCAAATACAGAAATATGTACAGTAGTGCTAAAAAATACAATTATACAGGCAAAATCATTTCTGGTCATAAATACACCCACACAGCCAGTCACCACTAAACGTTTCCATTCGTATATACATCCCACACAGTCACTACAAGGAAAATATTTTGCGCAAGGTATGCGGCGGAGGAACGGACGGCTTCTCGAACGCTCTCGGCGATTGCCAGCTCTTCGACCGTGGGTTGCCGACCGTTGTTGGAGAAGCTTTGTTCGATTTATGCGGTGACCGCCAGGAGCTGGGCGTGGGCGGCCTCGACATGGTCGTGGGTGGCCTCCATCAGGGCTAAGGCCGCCGCTGCGGAACGGACAACTGTTGTGCCGCTCTCGCAAGTTGCTATCCTCTAGGCAGATGTTGTTGCCACCACCAGAGAAGCAACAGCGGCCGTTTGGGCTGCCTTTGCCGCCCGGTCACAAATTGCGGCCGCGCTCATGCACCTTGTTAGCACGCGCATGGTGGTTGCGGCCTCGCTCTCGCCGGAGTGGGCCACCGAAGTTGCCCTCACGACGCGGTTCCACGTGCCCATCTTTCACCGGTGACGATTGAATAGTGAAATGATATTTGGGGAGCGAGCTAGTGTGCTTGAGACGCCGGCTGTGGACTATAGCCAACACACCTTCTCATGTACGCCACAGAAGGGTGTAGGTAGGATTCCCCTTAGTATCAGCTTTTGTTTCCTGCGAAGAATCATGAATCACCCCGTGGGGGCATGTAAGGATCTGCAATGTCTTTTGTAGTTATCTCCTTTCTTATGAGAATTTGGTGAACGCATGTCCCGTTAAGGCTCGGTCCCCCTTTCTTTCCTCGCGATAGCTTGTTGCTCTACGCTGACAGGTCCCGGTCCCCAGGCAGGCTACAGCCATCGCTGGTATGCCAGGTCGCGTGCCGTGGTCAAGGCAGGAGGTGTGCGGCCCGAGGTCCAGTAAGAGCCCCTGAGGAGCGATGCTCAGGAGGTCCCCCTTAGCGCTCAAGCGGCCATGGTAAGGCAAGAAAGGAAAATGACTTGGCCGCAACGGGGCTGCGGCATGGTGTGAGTGACCATTAGGCCCACATATTTAGCCGATCCTAGGGCAAAACTTATCTTGCTGACTTCACGGCGATTCCTGATGCTGCGCTAGGGCTGCGCGCCAACTCGTGCGGCATAGCTAGGCCGGCCCATACAAGTTCCCCTCCCCTCATGCTCTCCTTAGTGCTCTACGTCCTTAGGTCCCGGCCCTCGAGCGAGCTCAGCCGTCGCTGGTATGCCAGGTCGCGATGCCGTGGTCAAGGCCAGGGGTGAGGGCTGGAGAGCGAGTAAGGGCTCCTGAGTCACGATGCTCAGGAGCCCCCCTTTTAACGCGCAAGCGAATTGCACGAGAGAGAAGGAGACTCGCAGTGCCGCCTGCTATCCTTACCTCGGGATCCCTATGAACAGGCACAAGAAGAAACATGGTTTGCCATTACAGATGTTAGCCTGCCGCTGGTTGCTCTGGATGAGGTGAAGGCACTGACGGCCTGGTGAGGTGACGTGAGTGGCTCGTGTCGCGAGCCAGAGCTCGACCAGTCAGATTTGTCGGCATGGCAGGGACGGACCCATGCACCAGCGCCGTGCCTGTGTGAAGGCCCCGGGGGAGGCGATGATCGGGCAGGTGGTAGCAGTTGGCAGGTTAAGCATGGAGAGCAGATCAGCTTGGATAAATGCAGGAAGATACATGCCGCCGGGTCCAGCCCGAGCGGCTTGGGGATGATGCAGCCCGAGGGGCGCCCCCAGCAAGGTAAGCTAAAGGCATAAGCAAAAGGGATACATGCCACAGGGACGGACCCATGTGGCCTGGGAATAATGCAGCCCGAGGGGCGCTCCGAGCTTAAACGAGCTTGGAAGATGTCACCTGGTTCTGTAGACGAAGTAGAGTTGGTGCAGCTGAAGGCGCGCGTTGAAGAAATGACTCCTCATGAGCCACCGGGACCTTGAGCCTCGGGAGGCTCTAGGGGTCCAGGTGGTTCCCTGAACACCGTCTCCATCTCCTCCGGGACGGCGTGGTACCTGACCTCCTGAGCCGTCGGGACACGCCGCAGGTCGCGTTGATAGGCTGATGCCACGCTCGGCAAGCCAAAGGGCGTGCGAACATAGCTGTGCGGCGGGCCCTCGTAGCGGCCCACACGCGAAGGCCAGAAACGCTCCTAAGATGCGGCCCTGTTGAGCCCGAGGACGTCGATGCAGACACGCAGCCCTGCATCCTCGCCAGGATGCGGAGCTGCCCCTCGTGAGCGGCTGTCGTCGCGCATGGCCCTTGCATCTTGCAGTTCCTGAGTGGTCTTGGTGATGAACTCTTGGGTGGTGGGCACTCCTTCCCCTGTGCTCTCCTGAGGGTCACGTGCCGCGAAGCACGCCTCCAAGTGGTGCCCAAGCGCCTCCCTCGTGAGATTGGTAAGGTCTGAGGCCCTCTAGAAGAGAGCCCCCGAGCCCTGCCCGAGGAGGGCGCCGGGCGCGCTTTCCTATGCGATGGAGGGAGGCGCCCCTGGAGCGGGCGCTAATCCTGACGAGGCTCCTGCCGCGATGCCATCCTCTTGAGGTCCTGTGCGGCGCGACAGCTTCTTCTAGGGGATGGCCTCCGGAGGGCCTTCATTTCTGCTATCGGGGTCGTCAATCGCTGCGGCTTGAAAGGCGCGCTCGAGGGAGCACACCGCATCCCTCTCTTCACACGGGACCGTGATGATTCCTCCGCTTCCTGGAATCTTGAGAATGTTGTAGCCATGATGAGTGACTGCCATGAACTTGGCGAGTGCTGGATACCCGAGGATGGCATTGTACGGCAGGTGGATGTGCGCGACGACGAAGTCGATGAGCTCGGTGCGGTAGTTCTTGCGCTCCCCGAAGGTGACAGGCAGTCGGACCTGCCCTATCGGTGTGGTGGAGCTGTCGGTCACTCCTGAGAAAGGCTTGGTTGGCTGGAGCTGTTCATATGGCACTTGGAGGTTGTTGAACGTGTCGACGGACGGGACGTTGAGCCCTGCGCCGCCGTAGATGAGGGTCTTGGTGACCTGCACATTGCTGATGACTGGGGAGCACAGCATAGGGAGGGCACCAGCGGTGGCTGCGCACTTGAGCTGATCCGCCGAGTTGAAGTGATGGCGCATTGGGACCATCTGAGCGGGCGCGTGGCCTCGAGCTTGGGGAGCACCGCGTTCACCTCGCGAGCGAACTGTTTGAAGATGCGCTGAGAGGCTGGGGTCTGGGCGCTGCCCAAAATGCAGGCGATCGCACAAGGCTCCTGGAAGCCCCCAGCCCCCTCGTCCTGGTGGTGGTCGTCGTTTCTTTTTGGTGGCGGCAGCGGGGGAAGACCGGTGTTGCCCTGGGGGTGGTCCTCACGAGGCGGGTCCCTCCAGGCGCCCTTGCGAGGTTGGTCCTGCCAGCGGTCCTCACGAGGCCGGTCGCGCCACTCCTGGCGCGGGCCACGGTCGTCCCAGCGTCCGCCTCCACGTGCTCCTCCGTGGCCGTAGCCCCGGTCGTTGCGCTCGGGGCGTCGACCGTAGCGTCCTTCCTGTATGGCTCTCAGCTCTTGACAGTCACTGGTGTTGTGGATGTTCAGGTTGTGGAAGGCGCAGAATGGTCGGCCGTTCTTGGATGACTCGGGCTGATCTCTGCCCTGCTTGGTGTCGGGCTCCGCTGCGAGCACAACTGCCTCCTTGCGCTTCACGTCCTTGGCCTTGGCCTTCTTCTCCTCCGCTCCTGCGGCTGGCAGCTCAAGGAGGGAAAGGCGCCCCTCCTCAGCTCTTGCGCACTTGGTCGCCAGGTTGAACAGCTCCTGAGATGTGCAGAGCTCCTCGTGGATGGCGAGCTCTTCCTTCATCTTGACGTCACGGATGCCGTCTGAGAACGCGGAGATGATGGCTTCGTCCGTGACCTTGGGGACTTGAGGCGGGTGTTGTTGAAGCGCTGGATGTACTTCTGGAGGGTCTCTCCTGGTTGTTGCTTGATGCGGCGTAGATCACCCGCGGCCGGTGGGCCGTCGCGAGTGCCCTGGAAGTTGGCGACGAAGCGGTCGCGCATCTCGTCCCAGGAGGAGATCGAGCCGTGCTGCAGGTTCAGGAGCCAGGAGCGGGCTCCATCCTTGAGAGCCATGGGAAACTAGTTCGCCATGACTTTTTCATCGCCGTTGGCCGCTTCGATGCTCAGCTCATAGAGCTGCAGGAACTCCGCGGGGTCGGTGGTGCCGTCGTAGCGAGGAGGCAGATCTGGCTTGAACTTGCCTGGCCAGGCGACGCTACGCAGCTCGGGGGTGATGGCGCGGCAGCCGGCCGTGGGTGCCGGGGCTCGCTACGGAGGTGGAGCTTGGTCTTGACGAGGTTCGCGCTGCGCCGATGCGGGCGGTGTGCGGTCTTGATGAGGTGGCGTATGGAGCGCAGGTGCAGCTTCTCGCGGCCGCGGGATTTCTTGACAGCTTCTCTCTTCGCGCGCGGGCACCGGGCGCGGCGGATCATGCCGCGGAGCCGCGCGCCTTGGTGCCAAGGCACCGTCTTGGGGCAGAGGTGGTCGAGGCACGCCATGAGCCTCGTCGCCTGTGGCTGGTTGAGGGGGAGGCAGAGAGTGGGACGGCGCCAGAGTGCCCCCTGCGGCGCGGACGAGCTCGGCGACGCGGTCGATACACTCCTCGTAGACGTCGTCGACGGGGCGGTAACGCAGGAGCTCGTTCGCCGTGAGGAGCGCGGCCTGTGCCTCCATGGGAGCGCGGCGCGCGTGAGACGAAGAACCAGCAGGGGTCAGCGATGGAGTAGCGGTGCAGCCGTCCTGCCGTACCGAAGGATGCAGCGAGGACGCCTGCTGCTCGTTCCCCGCCGGGCCGGTGGCAGCGTTGGCGGCGGGAGACGGAGAACGACGAGGTGGCCCGCCGATGGGAGCCGTCTGAGCGACGCGGGCGGTGAGGGCAGCCCAACGCTCAGCTCGAGCACCGCGAGCATCCGCCATGGAGACGACGGAGCGATGGAGCGACGAACTAATGGAAGGGAAACTACGGCGCACCCCTACCTGGCGCGCCAAATGTCGGATGTGGGGTTCCGGCAAACACTGGGGTGTGCGTGAAGTCTTTCCCTCCTACCGATCTACGCCCGAGCTCGCTAAGATCTCGCGGACGAACTCAACGAACTCGCAACAGAGAAAGACACAAGGTTTATACTGGTTCGGGCCACCGTTGTGGTATAATACCCTACTCCAGTGTGGTGGTGGTGGATTGCCTCTTGGGCTGATGATGAATAGTACAAAGAGAAGAACAGCCTCCTGAGGTTGAGGTGTTCTTGTGAGTAGGTTCTCGATCAGGTTGGATCAAGCTAAGATGAGATGCCTCTACTGTGGTGGCTAGCTCTACTTATATAGGCCCTGGTCCTCTTCCCAAATATAGAGCGGGAAGGGAGCCAACAATGGCGAGCAAATTTGAAGAGGGCAGCTAGTACAAGCTGTCCTGACAAAAGCGGTCTTCGCCTGCGAAAAGCTCTGGGGGTGACGCCGTCTTGGGCTCCACGATGACCTCCGTCTTGCCGTCCTCCTGGTCTTGGTCTCGTTGCACCAATATAGCAACCTTTGCTTGATGCCTCAGTACTCTTCGCCTGCGCTGGCCTCATTAGCACCAAAGAGGAAATAAGGACGCTGCGCGCGCTGGCGCCCGCCTGGCGTCGTGCGTCATGGCTGACGTCACGAGGGCCTCGTGAGGTTTCGCCCCACCTTGATATATCCGCTCTTCGTGAGCCTGCCTGGCTAGGCTACTCCAGAGGAGGTCTTGCATCGTCCGCCTCGCGAGGCTTGGACCCTCGCGAGGGTCTTGGATGCCTTGTTGATGAAGATGGGCCGTACGGCCTGCTGGCTTAGCCACGCTGTGGGCCGCAGGCAGGCAAGTCTGGGGACCCCCGTTCCCAGAACGCCGACAAAACTATGTGCGATCTACTTGATTTTGCATCTTGATTTGAATTACATAATGGGTCACAGCGGCAATGGACGGTGTTTGAATTGCTAGACCTTTTATCGGGAGTGAACATGCAACTATATGTGTGTCGTAAAAGAATTGGAATTATTCAGGGTTCGTTTGAACATTTTATACATTAAATTGGTATTTTAGCCATTTCAGGTGAACAATTCAAATTTGAACTACATGCACATGCTCCAGTGCATATAAATTTGTTGAAAAAACAAATCTATGTCCTTGGGTGCATGCTTAGGTCCCATGCAAGAAATGGGAATGAATTTTAAACACCAGGGCACCGTTGATTGCCGGCAAAACATTGAGATGCTTGGTTTTCAAATTCTAATAAATCCAAAACTCATTTGAAATTCATGAAACTTGGCATGCTATCATGGAGCGGCATCAACATGTCGTGGTACAAATTTTGTCCCATTTGGGGCAGGTTTGGGTATATGCTTCTCACAAACTGGAGCTTCTCACAACAAGCATGATGGTTTTCAGTAGGGAACGTCCCACCTTTAGGGACGAAATGATATCCATTGCCTCTTATTGCTTTCAATTTTTTTCTTGTGCCAACATAGAACAACAGGAGTGTTGTGTGAATTTTTGTGATTTTTCGGGGTTCATTTAGACATTTTTATGCATTAACTAAGTTTTCAATGCATTTATGTGCATAATTCAAATTTGAACTACATGTGCATGCTCCAGTGCATATTAATTTGTTGAAAAATCAAATTTGTGTCCTTGGGTGCATGCTTAGGTCCCATGTAAGAAATGGGAATGAATTTCAAACACCAGGGCACCTTTGATTGCCGGCAAAACATTGAGATGCCTGGTTTTTACATTCTAGTAAATCCAAAACTCATCTGAAATTCATGAAACTTGGCCTGCTATCATGGAGTGGCATCAACATGCCGTGGTACAAATTTTGTCCCATTTGAGGAAGGTTTGGGTATATGCTTCTCACAAACCGGAGCTTCTCACAACAAGCAGGATGGTTTTCGGCAGGGAACAACCCACCTTTGGGGACGAAACGATATCCATTGCCTCTAATTGCTTTCAAGTTTTTTTTCTCATGTCAACATAAAACAACAGGAGTGCTGTGTGAATTTTTGTGATTTCTCGGGGTTCGTTTGGAAATTTTTATGCATTAACTGAGTTTTCAATGCATTCATGTGCATAATTCAAATTTGAACTACATGCGCATGCTCCAGTGCATATAAATTGGTTGAAAAACCAAATCTGTGTCCTTGGGTGCATGCTTAGGTCCCATGCAACAAATGTGATTGAATTTCAAACACCAGGTCACCATTGATTGCCGGAAAAACATTGAGATGCCTGGTTTTTAAATTCTAGTAAATCCAAAACTCGTCTGAAATTCATGAAACTTGGCATGCTATCATGGAGCGGCATCAACATGCCGTGGTACAAATTTTGTCCCATTTGGGGCAGGTTTGCATATATGCTTCTCACAAACCGGAGCTTCTCACAACAAGCATGATGGTTTTCGATAGGGAACGTCCCACCTTTGGGGACGAAACGATATCCATTGCCTCTTATTGCTTTCAAATATTTTTCTCGTGCCAACATAGAACAAAAGTAGTGTTGTGTGAATTTTTGTGATTTTTCGGGGTTCGTTTGGACATTTTTATGCATTAACTTAGTTTTCAATGCATTTATGTGCATAATTCTAATTTGAACTACATGCGCATGCTCCAGTGCATATAAATTGGTTGAAAAATCAAATTTGTGTTCTTGGGTGCATGCTTAGGTCCCATGTAAGAAATGGGTTTCAAACACCAGGGCACCGTTGATTGCCGGCAAAACATTGATATGCCTGGTTTTAAAATTCTATTAAATCCAAAAATCGTCTGAAATTCATGAAACTTGGCATGCTATCATGGAGCGGCATCAACATGCCGTGGTACAAATTTTGTCCCATTTGGGGCAGGTTTGCATATATGCTTCTCATAAACTGGAGCTTCTCACAACAGGCATGATGGTTTTCGGTAGGGAACGTCCCACCTTTGGGGACGAAACGATATCCATTGCCTCTTATTGCTTTCAAATTTTTTTCTTGTGCCAACATAGAACAACAGTAGTGTTGTGTGATTTTTCGGGGTTCGTTTGGACATTTTTATGCATTAACTGAGTTTTCAATGCATTTATGTGCATAATTCTAATTTGAACTACATGCGCATGCTCCAGTGCATATAAATTGGTTGAAAAATCAAATATGTGTCCTTGGGTGCATGCTTAGGTCCCATGCAAGAAATGGGTTTCAAACACCAGGGCACCGTTGATTGCCAGCAAAACATTGAGATGCCTGGTTTTAAAATTCTAGTAAATGCAAAACTCGTCTGAAATTCATGAAACTTGGCATGCTATCATGGAGCGGCATCAACATGTAGGGGTACAAATTTTGTCCCATTTGGGGCAGGTTTAGGTATATGCTTCTCGCAAACCGGAGCTTCTCCCAACAAGCATGATGGTTTTCGGTAGGGAACGTCCCACCTTTGGGGAGGAAACGATATCCATTGCCTCTTATTGCTTTCAAAAACTTTTCTCGTGCCAACATAAAACAACAGGAGTGTTGTGTGATTTTTTGTGATTTTTTGGGGTTCGTTTGGACATTTTTATGCATTAACTGAGTTTTCAATGCATTTATGTGCATAATTCAAATTTAACTACATGTGCATGCTCCAGTGCATATTAATTGGTTGAAAAATCAAATTTGTGTCCTTGGGTGCATGCCTTGGTCCCATGCAACAAATGTGGTTGAATTTCAAACACCAGGGCACCGTTGATTGCCGAAAAAACATTGAGATGCCTGGTTTTTAAATTCTAGTAAATCCAAAACTCATCTGAAATTCATGAAACTTGGCCTGCTATCATGGAGTAGCATGAACATGCCGTGGTACAAATTCTGTCCCATTTGAGGCAGGTTTGGGTATATGCTTCTCACAAACCGGAGCTTTTCACAACAAGCATGATGGTTTTCGGTAGGGAACGACCCACCTTTGGGGACGAGACGATATCCATTGCCTCTTATTGCTTTCATGTTTTTTTCTCGTGTCAACATAGAACAACAGGAGTGTTGTGTGAATTTTTATGATTTTTTGGGGTTCGTTTGGACATTTTTATGCATTAACTGAGTTTTCAATGCATTTATGTGCATAATTCAAATTTGAACTACGTGCGCATGCTCCAGTGCATATAAATTGGTTGAAAAACGAAATCTGTGTCCTTGGGTGCATGCTTAGGTCCCATGCAAGAAATGGGAATGAATTTCAAACACCAGGGCACCGTTGATTCCCGACAAAACATTGATATGCCTGGTTTTTAAATTCTACTAAATCCAAAACTCGTCTGAAATTCATGAAACTTGGCATGCTATCATGGAGCGGCATCAACATGCCGTGGTACAAATTTTGTCCCATTTGAGGCAGGTTTGCATATATGCTTCTCACAAGCCGGAGCTTCTCACAACAAGCATGATGGTTTTCGGTAGGGAACGTCCCACCTTTGGGGACAAAACGATATCCATTGCCTCTTATTGCTTTCAAATTTTTTTCTCGTGTCAACATAGAACAACAGTAGTGTTGTGTGAATTTTTGTGATTTTTCGAGGTTCGTCTGGACATTTTTATGCATTAACTGAGTTTTCAATGCATTTATGTGCATAATTCTAATTTGAACTACATGCGCATGCTCCAGTGCATATAAATTGGTTGAAAAATCAAATCTGTGTCCTTGGGTGCGTGCTTAGGTCCCATGCAAGAAATGGGTTTGAAACACCAGGGCACCGTTGATTGCCGGCAAAACATTGATATGCCTAGTTTTTAAATTCTATTAAATCGAAAACTCGTCTGAAATTCATGAAACCTGGCATGCTATCATGGAGCGGCATCAACATGCCGTGGTACAAATTTTGTCCCATTTGGGGCAGGTTTGCATATATGCTTCTCACAAACCGGAGCTTCTCACAACAAGCATGTTGGTTTTCGGTAGGGAACATTCCACCTTTGGGGACGAAACGATATCCATTGCCTCTTATTGCTTTCAAATTTTTTTCTCGTGCCAACATAGAACAACAGTAGTGTTGTGTGATTTTTCATGATTTTCAGGGTTCATTTAGACATTTTTATGCATTAACTGAGTTTCCAATGCATTTATGTGCATAATTCTAATTTGAACTACATGCGCATGCTCCAGTGCATATAAATTGCTTGAAAAATAAAATCTGTGTCCTTGGGTGCATGCTTAGAGCCCATGCAAGAAAAGGGTTTCAAACACCAGGGCACCGTTGATTGACGGCAAAACATTGAGATGCCTTGTTTTAAAATTCTAGTAAATGCAAAACTCCTCTGAAATTCATGAAACTTGGCATGCTATCATGGAGTGGCATCAACATGCCGTGGTACAAATTTTGTCCCATTTGGGGCAGGTTCGGGTATATGCTTCCCACAAACCGGAGCTTCTCCCAACAAGCATGATGGTTTTCGGTAGGGAACGTCCCACCTTTGGGGATGAAACGATATCCATTGCCTCTTATTGCTTTCAAAAAAACTCCTCGTGCCAACATAGAACACCAGGAGTGTTGTGTGAATTTTTGTGATTTGTTGGGGTTCGTTTGGACATTTTTATGCATTAACTGTCAGTACAAGGAGAATCGGTACAGATGCTCCGTTTACGTTGCTGCAGAGGACCACCATAATCGCCTTCCTTACTCTTTTCCTTCCTCTTTCTTGATTTTGCCTTGTCAAGTCAAACGCACAAGAAAAAAGGAATAAAATTTTCTCTTCAGAACTCATTGATGCATGATACTGACGAACACTACTCTGATGAAAGGCAAAGTCATGATACGAGGATGGAATATGTACGAAAAAATGGATGGCTTGACATATTCACACCTATGATGTGGTAACTAAGCAGAAGGCACTTCAACAAATTAGAAGCACTGCAAACTAGACACCATATGAAAGGTGTAATCAATATCACTCCGCCAAGTTAAAATTGTCTCGTCATAGGTGGCGTTCATCAAACTAGAAGCAATACATGCTAGAAATCATATTGAAGACGCAAACCAATATCACACTGCCAACTTAAAGGTGTTCCATCATAAGTACTGATGCAGGATACACAACAAGAGTAGTTTCATGTAAGAACATGGTGTGACAGACAGATATAGTATGTACCAAAAATAGGAAGGCGTGTCATATTCACACGTATCATGTGTAAGCTAAGCAGATGCAGTTTACACTAATTAGGAGCAATACAAGCTAGACACCATATGCAACATGCAACCAGATATCACACTGCCAAGTTAGAGCAAGCACCTTGGATGGTGGAGTACGGGAGCGGAGACTTGGACCTTGTAGTGCACTATCAGTACAAGGAGAATCGGTACAGATGCTCCGTTTACGTTGCTGCAGAGGACCGCCATCATCGCCTTCCTTACTCTTTTCCTTCCTCTTTCTTGATTTTGCCTTGTCAAGTCAAACCCACAAGAAAATGGAATAAAATTTGCTCTTCAGAACTCATTGATGCATGATACTGAGGAACACTACTTTCATGTAAGGCAGCCGCATGATAGGAGGATGGAATATGTATGAAAAACAGGATGGCGTGACATATTGACATGTATGATGTATAAAGTGTAAACTAAGCACAAGGTGCTTGAACTTGTTAGAATCAATGCAAGCTAGAAACCATATGAAAGATGAAACCAATATCACTCTGCCAAATTAAAAGGGTGCCCTAACAAATGTATTTGACCAAATTAGAAGCAATACATGGCAACAGGCTAGAAATAATATGCAATATGCAACGAATAAAGGTGACTCATCGTAAGTGATTGATGCAGGATACAGAAGAGAGGTAGTTTCATGTAAGAACAAGGTTAACACATAGATGGAGTGTGTACCAAAAATAGGAAGGCATGTCATATTCACAGGTATAATGTGTAAACTAAGCAGATGCAATTTACCCTAATTAGAAGCATTACAAGCTAGACACCGTATGCAACATGCAACCACATATCACACTGCGAAGTTAGAGCAAGCACCTGTGATTGTGGTGTGGGGGAATTGCGGTCATCAACTAGAGAGCTACGTTGACTATCTTCATTTAGCCTTGCTGTTTCTTGAGAATCATGTGGGGAGGATGACACTGCAATCTTTAAACGAGTATGGCGTCTCATAGTAACCCACCCGGGTGACTGTCTCATCATAAGTGATTGACGAGGGATACAAAAGAGCATTAGTTTGATGTACGAATATGGTTAATAGACATATGTAGTATGTATCAAAAACAGGAAGGCATGTCATTATCAAAGGTATAATGTGTAAAGTAAGCAGATGCAATTTAACCAAATTGGAAGCAATACAAGCTAGACACCATATGCAAGATGCAACCACACTTGACAGCACGAAGTTAAAGCAAGCACCTGGGATGGTTGTGTGTGGCAATTGAGATCACCAACTGCGGAGCTACGTTTACTGTCTCCAATTGCTGACACTACATCCTTTAAAGCGCTGAAACGCTTTGTGCTTATCTTCGAATTACACTGGAGCGACTTCTGTCTTTTCTTTTCAGCACTCATCAACACTGCGTCAGATTTTGAAATACCCATGCATAAAAAACCAATAGTGTGAGTATGGGTGAAGTGTGTGCACAATTAGTACAGTGTAAAGGTAGCAGATAGCAGGTCGGTGAGAAATAAATGACGGGATACATATGATAGCTCTACAACATGCATGGCACACTAACTTACTACAGGATTATATGAATATAACATTCGACTGAAAACAAATAGGTCAGTCCATTTTTTCTGCACCGTCCAATGTACAAAGAACGGGAAGATCGCCTTCATCTACCTCCAGCCAGTCAGTGTTGACGATCTTCCTCGAAACGGCAGCGACCACCGGCCCAGTCCCCTGCCTGCGCCCTCCCCTCAACCTCACCGCACCGCTGTGCTTGGCACCACCCCCCAGCAATCCATTCAAGCCCCGCCGATCTCCAGATCAGGCGCAAGCAGCTCCTACGCCCCACACCCCCATTATAGAAACCGATGCGCCGCTTCCCCGGCGAACAGGCGGACTAGGTGCTCCGCGCGCCTAAGCGGGTGCTGCTTCTTTTAATTGCGGTTCGACTGACCCTGAATTGAAATCTAGGCGGGCTACTGACCTCTAGCAAAGGTGAAATAGTAAAGGGAGGAAACCTTGTGCATTTAGTATCACGAAGAAGATGCAGTAAGAAGCGCTCAACTAGTATCTTCCGTGGGATGAATACGGTGTGAGCAGAGACGTAAGGTTTGCACGAATAAGGGAAGAGGAGTACCTCTTTCTGCTGGCAGTGTTGTGTCTTCCTTCTGTTTTTCCAACGACCTTCTTGTGGTTCGCTGGAAACGAGAAGTTGTGGAGGACGATGCAGCCTTGGACGAACCCATGGCCAAGTTGTTGAGTGTGGTGCGGTGGCCGTCTGTCGGGGGCGGGGAAGCAGATCCGAGGCGGCGAACGACGGCCTAGTGGGAATAGCTCCGGTGCGGTGGATGGTTGCGACAGTGGAGCGGCAGCAGTGAGGCGCAGGACGGCGTGGTCAGAGTGGTTCTGGTACGACGCACGTCGGCGCCGGCGTCGTGGAGGCATCTCTACCTCGGCTTCAGCTGCTAAGTCCTTGAGGGTGTTGTGGTTGCGCTTGCGTTGGACGACGACGTCGGGGTACCGGCTCCGGCGTGATGGAGTTGGGCGGCGGTGGATTGGGCGCTATGGGGTGGAGGACAGAGGAGGCTGGGTTTCGCGGCTGCTGGAGAGGGCGTTTTGGCGCCCACGGAGTATGAGTGGGGAAACGGAGGGAGGCGGGGAACTAAGGGGGAACAATGTTTTGGTTTGGGACGCGCTTGTTTGAAATTTTGGGAAAGTTACAAACTGTGAGGACCGGATTTTCGGGGTATCAATTTCCCAAAAATGGTCCTTGTGCTCACCAGCCCCAGGATTACTGTTAGCTGATGAGGCACCAACTTGATATAGAAATTCCTAGCAAAATACAAAATATGTGGTACAAGACCATTCTGGCCTATGAGTACAACAAATGGTTTCTAGTGGTTGATGGCGAAAGCGGTTTGTGGTTCATCAGTGGCTATGGGACTCCATTTCCCACAGGAACAGCTGACCAGGATAACTCCTATCTTCGCGAGGCTGCTATCATCATTGCGTACGTTCCGGGGCTGTCGTCGCAACGCTCCTCTCCACGCAAGAAATCTGGCCAAGACAATAGCCAGGGACAAGCCAGTGAGTACTTTGAATGTACTCGCAAACATTATGAACACACGTATAATATAACAAATGATGATCATGCTCTGAAATATTCTATGATCACAACGTCAGCCACGAAATAAAAATCCATGATGCACGCAAGCAGGTTGTTCTTATGAATATGCAATAAGGGAGCAGAAATAGAATGCACCGATCGGGTGTCTGAAGCGACACCTCGAAAGGATAATAATATAAAGCATGCCTCAGTCGGGCGTCTGAGCGACACCACATAAAGGGCTTATAAATAATTTAAAATAACAAGCGTGCCACAGTCGGGTGTCTGAGCGACACCGCATAAAGGGCTTATAAGTAATTTAAATAACAAGCATGCCACAGTCGGGCGTCTGAGAGACACCACATAAAGGGCTTATAAGTAATTTAAATAACAAGCATGCCACAGTCGGGCGTCTGAGCGACACCACATAAAGGGCTTATAAGTAATTTAAATAACAAGCATGCCACAGTCGGGCGTCTGAGCGACACCACATAAAGGGCTTATAAGAGAATAATCGCAGTGAGTATCCAGGAGGTAGAACCATCCTAGGGATACTCAATAATTCAAATATTGTAAATGGTTAGTCCAGAATAATACTAATCATAATCCTCATATGTCACAGGTCATAATCAATGTTCTGGTTTAGCAGTTTTTCCTCCGAAGACCGACACTTGACCCATCCCAGACTGTAGTCCTTAACCATGGACACGGCTATTCGAATAGATATAATCTCTGCAGAGGGTGTACTCTTTACCCACGAGTAACGGATTTCTTTAGTCCATCGGGACTAATTCCGTCTACAATCTTTTAATTGAAAACACACCTAACTGCACACACCAGCCTAACTTACCGGTGTCTGGAATCACCCACGACACCCGTTAAGCGAAACTCTAAGTGGGGAGGCTACAAACTCGATTAGCATGGGATCACAAAATTTATACCGCGCGCAAACTAGGGGAGCTACCCCTTCGGCTCCAACCGAAAACACCCATGCCCCCGGACCAGGTGACATGCCTACCGGGGGCCTCCGGTATCTTCCACCATGGCCTCTCTGTACGGTGTGTGCTAGGAAGGGGTTGACAACTTACTGAACCGTACCCTACCTGTGGCAGGGACAAGTGGTAGTACGAAACAAGTATGGGGGTTACTGGAACAAGACTCAATCTACGGTCGACTCAGGAGGTTTAAGTATTCCCTGCATGGTTAGCATAACAAATATGTTTCAACCAACAGACAAAATCACCACTCATCATACCTCACTATGCCGTACCAGACACAACCGTCTCGACGAAGACTGGAGACAAGCTCGTGTCTACCCAAGACAGAGACTTTCCCGGATTCCTTCCGGTAGGCATGAAAGGCATACAAGGGTGATTACTATCACAAGCATATCAAATTCCAACAGCAAGGAACATTCATTATGCACTCATGAGTATGATCATATCATCACATAAAATAATGAATACTTTGTGTTAAGGTGGTGTTGTAACCGTATCAAACAACACACATAATATTATGCCAGGGTTCAGAATGCTTGCCTTCAAGAGTATGCAAGTGGGGTGCATTTTTTTGAAAGTTGCTTCCTTCTTCAAAAATCCTATTTTGAGAAAATTCAAATTAACACATAGTTTCAAAACAGTACAAAAAAGTTGTTTGGAAAATTTTCAAATAAATATGAAAAGAAACTAGATAGAATTTGAGAAACAACAGAAAAAGAATCAAGTCAATTGGACTTATATTTAAAAAGTTATAGCCAGTCAAAGTTTAGTCAAAAACTGTTTTTAATAGATAAATAAAAGAAACAGAAAAAAAAACGATTCAGGGGGGGGGAAGCATACTCTGTGCTTTACGCCTTCACTTATGCCAGCGTGGACCGGCTCTGGGTCACTGACAGTGGGTCCCTTGGGCCCACTAGTCAGGTTTGACCAGTCGCCCGCCTCCTTTCTCCTCTGCCTGAGCGGAGGCGGGGCTCCGGCGATCGCCGCCGACGAACAGCGGCTTCCCGCGGGGTTCCGAGGGCGGGGATGGATACGCTGGTCCAGGGCGGTCCTCCCGGTGGTCGAACGGCTGGCGGGGGCGAAGGGAGTCGCCGGCGGCGAGCTTCGCGGCGGAGGTGGATTCGGAAGGATTTGGGGGCCTGGGCTACGGTGGCTCCCTGCCGAGGCTGAGGGGCTGGGCGGCTCCGCACGGTCGAGGGGAAGAGGGTCCAGACGGGGGGGCTCTGCTTGTGACAAACGGGGCCGGAGGGTGGCGGCGGCCGAATTGGCCGAAGACGAGGGAGAAGGCCTTCCCCCGTCGATGGCTGGCGGTGGTGGCTCTAGAGTGATGGCCTGAGGTGGCCTAGGGGTTCGGAGGAGCTCGGGGGTCCTTTTATAGGCGGCCAAGGTCGGTTCCGCGGCGGCCGAGGATAAGCTCGACGGTGAACCGCTGTTCTGTTGTTGCAGGGCGACGTGGCGGCGACGAGCGCTTGCAGACGAGCTTGCGGATGAGCTCGAGCTGTTCCAGGGGCAGCTGGCACGCGCGTGTGGCTTGGGCGGCGCCGTCCATGGCAGAGGCTGCTGCGGCCGCCCGCTCGCTGCCATGGCCAACCGGACGGCGGTGCTGTAGGGTGCCAGGGGGGACTTGGATGGTTCTGGCGAGTGGATGAGGACGGGCGTGGCTCTGCGGGCGAGCAAAGGCCAGGGGTGGCGGGGTGAGCGAACGCGGCGGCTCGGTTGCACGCGCGCGTGCAAAACGTGCGCTCCGGGCGCGCAGAGCACGCACGCCAGGCGTTCGGCAAAATGCCAAGGCATGCCGGGAGGCTTGGGTGGAGCTGGGGTTTAACAGGTCTAGGTTAGAGTAATCTAGGGACTTAGTGGACATGTTGGTTTGGTCAGGGGATCAAGATCACAATGCAAATATGAAACTATGCCAAATCTGTTCATGCACTCAAGGTGTTCGACAGAATGCTATGGGCATCTAGGCAATTCTTGGGGTGGCCAAAAACTCCAGGTCCTAGTCTCTTTGGATGATAAAGAGGGTGGCAAGGTTAGTTTGTTAAAAACAAAAACTTGTTAGTGCAAGTTTTTGAGAAAACCAAATCTGGACAGAAACTAAAGGCTATCTTTGCATGGACCAAAATTACTCCAATGGGTCCACTCTCCTGGACTTAAGGGTTTTGAAGGGTGGACTATAAGCAGGAAAAAGAATCATGGGCAACAGAGCAAACAAAAATAGAGTTGCAGTAGAAAATGCCAAACTGGACCAGAGAGCAAAAGAGGATGATTTGCTCAAATTTTTCAAAGAACAGTCATGGGTTGTTGCATAAAGTTTAATTATATGCATCTACTGACATCTCCAAACACTTGGAAGAATTTTTAATGAAATATTTAAATAGGTTGTAGTGCAAAATTACCAACTGGACTAGATTTAAAATTTGGTGTAGAGCTCAAAATCTCCAATGACCAAAAGATATTTTTGCATAAAAGTGATGTGGAAACATCACATGACATCCCCAAATTTTGGTTGAAATTTTAAAGAAGTATTTGAAAGGGTTACAGTGCAAAAGAGGCTCCATAACTTATGAAAAATCATTTTTAGAATAATAAAGCTCAGGAAAAACAATTATGCAAACAAACCCACTGATAAAAGAAATGTTTTCTTGAGAGGGTATAAAAGTCCAATAATATTTTTGGAAGGTTTTCACTTGGGGTAAAAACTTCACAATATCAAAGAAAAGAGAGGTTCTGAAATCAAAAGATAAATCCAGAAAATAAAAATTTAATTTCCTGGCAAAATTTTAATAAACAAAATATGGTTAAATTTTTGGGGTGTTACAACACTACCCCCCTTAAGAAAAATCTCGTCCTCGAGATTTGCTAAGGGCTGTTTTGAAAAAATACTCCTATTAGCTGAAACCAAACAGTTTACTCATAGCACAAACTTAGGGTACGACGCATAAGCTGCAACGCATAAATAAATGATGGGACAATGAACATAGCAGTGATGTCTACAATGAAAACGGTAAATAGACAGGGTCCTGAGAAAACGTCTCTGGTATTGGGGCACACTCCTCTTCTATCGGGGGAAGCGGGTTGACTAGTCGGTGAATGAGTCTCTCCTGGTCGAGCCTCAGTGGTCTGCTAATGGCGATCTGAGGATTTAAATCAGTGAAGCTGTGGAGATAACCCATTACTCGCTGGGTTAAACGCTCTTGAGGGATGACATACTGTGCAAGGTTGGCCAGCACTAGGTCTCTCTCAATTCGTCCACTGGGGAAAGATGCTACTTCTCCGGGTGCTGCACGACTCGGGAAGTAACAATACCCTCGTTCGCTGGCATAGGGCACCGTGAATCGAAGGCGAGCAAGCGCTTCGTACGCAGCAGCTTCTATGGCCATATGCGGAGTCGGCATAGAATTCCCCACGAAGGAGACTTCCGTTGGGTCTTGGTTTGGGTTTGCGGGAGGGATGTGCACTACAGCCCAATATTTCGAGGTGGATGGGGTGATCCTCGATTTGAGCAACTCGTACTGGGGTGGATGGATGGCACTCATGGTACTGCAGGTAAAGTCCCACAATATTTTGACAAAACTACCTGGGGTGGCATCTGGAGTTCTCAGATAAATACTGGGGCTCGGCATGGCAAAGGAATGGCTGTGAGAGTTATGCACAAGGTGAGAGATACTTGGCAAGGTCACGAGGTGGCCTTTTATATAGCATCTGGGCGGGGTCATTTATCGCGGTGAAGGGTAACTAGTTTGTCGGTTCTGCTCTTGGGGTCGGGGTCAATGCCACAGATACACATATCTCATAAATGTGACACATTGCTGTGGGTATCGTCGGGGGTGGTTTTTGGTAGCTACGCCCGGAAAAAAAAAACAATCATACATCAACATACTTATGCATGGCTACTATTTAAAATAGGGGCGCACAAGCAAACAGCATTTAATTATGGTGCTACAAGGTCACACGATTACGAGGCGTAGAAAAACATCAGGCTCGGTACAACTCGAGTGACTTAGTCTACCTCGTTAATATCTAAGCGGGCTTGCCTTGTGGACGTCGAGGCTTCTCCACGGGTTTCACCGTCGGGGTTAGCTGGAGGGGGTTGAGGAACTGTAGGGTCGGGGTAGCGATGATGACCATCGCGGGGGTTGTTGGCCACAATCCCGTTGGAGCGTGTTCCCAAAAGGCAACGAAGCACTTCTGGGGACACCAAAGCATTTTTTCCGATGGCTGGGGCAGTCCTCCAGGACTCGATCGGTTGTCCGAACAGCATGACTGGGTTGTCGGTGTCGGGCTCATCTTCTCTTCTTGCCGGGGCTCGGCGAATCAGTTCTCCATGAGCTGCGATCAGATCAAGGGTGATTTGATCGAACAGTTCCTCTAGTGCACTTACATAGCGCACCAGATGCAACAATGTAGGATCTGTCTCGTGATCTCCGTTGGCAACCTGGGGTGGCCTACCATACCCGTCACGGCTGGGGTAGTAGTAGTACGAGCGACAGTTAACTCTGGGCGACAAGTGCCGGAGTTGAACTATAGCCTCTCGAGCAGCTAGTTGGATGGCTTGTGGCTCAAAGGAAGTTGTCCTTACGGTGAACCTGTAGGGGCGTTCTGGCGATAGACCCCTACCGTAGACAGTGGCCCAGAATTGACGGCTCTCACCGCTCATGGGCCCTTGGTACACAACATATTCTGGGGGCTCTTCTAATGCAAAGGCACGGCGGGTGAGGTTTGCTAGCACGGTCACAAAACCTCCAAGGTTGGTTGTTGTGGTCTCATTGTGAACAATGGGTCCAGGCATTATAGCTTGGTTTGGGGTAGAGGCTGTGCTGTGCTGGGTTGAGGCTAGCGTGCCCTTTTTATAAAAAAAAGGAACGGAGTCTTCCTTTGCACGCTTGCGAATGAGACACTTTAGGTGCCGGTCACTGGCGCGTGATCGATAGGCTAGGCTAATAGGTTGGGCACCGACTGCCAAAAGGTGTCGGGTCACTGTGTGGCTATCTTACACGAGAAGCTTGGCTGGGGTTTAGGTTAAGGTCTGGTGGGTTGGTTAACCTAGGTTTATTGACCTGGCTAAGATAGGATTAGCCAATGGTCAGCCTGGCTCTGATACCAAGGTTGTCAAGACCGGATTTTCGGGGTATCAATTTCCCAAAAATGGTCCTTGTGCTCACCAGCCCCAGGATTACTGTTAGCTGATGAGGCACCAACTTGATACAGAAATTCCTAGCAAAATACAAAATATGTGGTACAAGACCATTCTGGCCTATGAGTACAACAAATGGTTTCTAGTGGTTGATGGCGGAAGCGGTTTGTGGTTCATCAGTGGCCATGGGACTCCATTTCCCACAGGAACAGCTGACCAGGATAACTCCTATCTTCGCGAGGCTGCTATCATCATTGCGTACGTTCCGGGGCTGTCGTCGCAACGCTCCTCTCCACGCAAGAAATCTGGCCAAGACAATAGCCAGGGACAAGCCAGTGAGTACTTTGAATGTACTCGCAAACATTATGAACACAGGTATAATATAACAAATGATGATCATGCTCTGAAACATTGTATGATCACAATGTCAGCCACGAAATAAAAATCCATGATGCATGCAAGCAGGTTGTTCATATGAATATGCAATAAGGGAGCAGAAATAGAATGCACCGATCGGGTGTCTGAAGCAACTCCTCGAAAGGATAATAATATAAAGCATGCCTCAGTCGGGTGTCTGAGCGACACCACATAAAGGGCTTATAAATAATTTAAAATAACAAGCGTGCCACAGTCGGGTGTCTGAGCGACACCGCATAAAGGGCTTATAAGTAATTTAAATAACAAGCATGCCACAGTCAGGCGTCTGAGCGACACCACATAAAGGGCTTATAAGTAATTTAAATAACAAGCATGCCACAGTCGGGCGTTGGAGCAACACCACATAAAGGGCTTATAAGTAATTTAAATAACAAGCATGCCACAGTCGGGCGTCTGAGCGACACCACATAAAGGGCTTATAAGAGAATAATCGCAGTGAGTATCCAGGAGGTAGAACCGTCCTAGGGATACTCAATAATTCAAATATTGTAAATGGTTAGTCCACAATAATAATAATCATAATCCTCGTATGTCACAGGTCATAATCAATGTTCTGGTTTAGCAGTTTTTCCTCCGAAGACCGACACTAAGACCGACACTTGACCCATCCCAGACTGTAGTCCTTAACCATGGACACGGCTATTCGAATAGATATAATCTCTGCAGAGGGTGTACTCTTTACCCACGAGTAACGGATTTCTTTAGTCCATCGGGACTTATTCCGTCTACGGTCTTTTAATTGAAAACACATCTAACCGCACACACCAGCCTAACTTACCGGTGTCTGGAATCACCCACGACACCCGTTAAGCGAAACTCTAAGTGGGGAGGCTACAACCTCGATTAGCATGGGATCACAAAATTTATACCGCGCGCAAACTAGGGGAGCTACCCCTTCGGCTCCAACCGAAAACACCCATGCCCCTGGACCAGGTGACATGCCTACCGGGGGCCTCCGGTATCTTCCACCATGGCCTCTCTGTACGGTGTGTGCTAGGAAGGGGTTGACAACTTACTGAACCGTACCCTACCTGTGGCAGGGACAAGTGGTAGTACGAAACAAGTATGGGGGTTACTGGAACAAGACTCGATCTATGGTCGACTCAGGAGGTTTAAGTATTCCCTACATGGTTAGCATAACAAATATGTTTCCACCAACAGACAAAATAACCACTCATCATACCTCACTATGCCGTACCAGACACAACCGTCTCAACGAAGACTGGAGACAAGCTCGTGTCTACCCAAGACAAAGACTTTCCCGGATTCCTTCCGGTAGGCATGAAAGGCATACAAGGGTGATTACTATCACAAGCATATCAAATTCCAACAGCAAGGAACATTCATTATGCACTCATGAGTATGATCATATCATCACATAAAATAATGAATACTTTGTGTTAAGGTGGTGTTGTAACTATATCAAACAACACACATAATATTATGCCAGGGTTCAGAATGCTTGCCTTCAAGAGTATGCAAGTGGGGTGCATTTTTTTGAAAGTTGCTTCCTTCTTCAAAAATCCTATTTTGAGAAAATTCAAATTAACACATAGTTTCAAAACAGTACAAAAAAGTTGTTTGGAAAATTTTCAAATAAATATGAAAATAAACTAAACAGAATTTGAGAAACAACAGAAAAAGAATCAAGTCAATTGGACTTATATTTAAAAAGTTATAGCCAGTCAAAGTTTAGTCAAAATCTGTTTTTAATAGATAAATAAAAGAAAAAGAAAAAAATGGTTCGGGGGGGGAGCGTACTCTATGCATTACGCCTTCACTTATGCCAGCGTGGACCGGCTGGTTCATTGACAGTCGCCCGCTGGTCAGGTTTGACCAGTTGCCCGCCTCCTTTCTCCTCTGCCCGAGCGGAGGCGGGGCTCCGGCGATCGCCGTCGACGAACGGCGGCTTCCTGCGGGGTTCGGAGGGCGGGGATGGATCCGCTGGTCCAGGGCGGTCCTCCCGGTGGTCGAACGGCTGGCGGGGGTGAAGGGAGTCGCCGGCGGCGAGCTCCGCGGCGGAGGTGCCTTCGGGAGGATTTGGGGGCCTGGGCTACGGTGGCTCCCCATCGAGGCTGAGGGGCTGGGCGGCTCCGCACGGTCGAGGGGAAGAGGGTGGTGGCATTGGATGGACGGGGGGGGGCTCTGCTTGCGACGAACGAGGCCGGAGGGTGGCGCTGGCCGAATTGGCCGGAGACGAGGGAGAAGGCCTTCCCCCGTCGATGGCTGGCGGTGGTGGCTCTAGAGTGATGGCCTGAGGTGGCCTGGGGGTTCGGACGAGCTCGGGGGTCCTTTTATAGGCGGCCAAGGTCGGTTCCACGGCGGCCAGGGATAAGCTCGACGGCGAACTGCCGTTCTGTTGCTGCAGGGCGACGTGGCGGCGACGAGCGCTTGCAGACGAGCTTGCGGATGAGCTCGAGCTGTTCCAGGGGCAGCTGGCGCGCACGTGTGGCTTGGGCGGCGCCTTCCATGGCAGAGGCTGCTGCGGCCGCACGCTCATTGCCATGGCCGACCTGACGGCGGCGCTGTAGGGTGCCAGGGGGGACTTGGATGGTTCTGGCGAGTGGATGAGGACGGGCGTGACTCTGCGAGCGAGCAAAGGCCAGGGGGGCGGGGTGAGCGAACGCGGCGGCTCGGTTGCACGCGCGCGTGCAAAACGTGCGCTCCGGGCGCGCCCAGAGCACGCACGCCAGGCGTTCGGCAAAATGCCAAGGCATGCCAGGAGGCTTGGGTGGAGCTGGGGTTTAACAGGTCTAGGTTAGAGTAATCTAGGGACTTAGTGGACATGTTGGTTTGGTCAGGGGATCAAGATCACAATGCAAATATGAAACTATGCCAAATTTGTTCATGCACTCAAGGTGTTCGACAGAATGCTATGGGCATCTAGGCAATTCTTGGGGTGGCCAAAAACTCCAGGTCCTAGTCTCTTTGGATGATAAAGAGGGTGGCATGGTTAGTTTGTTAAAAACAAAAACTTGTTAGTGCAAGTTTTTGAGAAAACCAAATCTGGACAGAAACTAAAGGCTATCTTGGCATGGACCAAAATTACTCCAATGGGTCCACTCTCCTGGACTTAAGGGTTTTGAAGGGTGGACTATAAGCAGGAAAAAGAATCATGGGCAACAGAGCATACAAAAATAGAGTTGCAGTAGAAAATGCTAAACTGGACCAGAGAGCAAAAGAGGATGATTTGCTCAAATTTTTCAAAGAACACTCTTGGGTTTTTGCATAAAGTTGAATTATATGCATCTACTGACATCTCCAAACACTTGGAAGAATTTTTAATGAAATATTTAAATAGGTTGTAGTGCAAAATTACCAACTGGACCAGATTTGAAAATTTGGTGTAGAGCTCAAACTCTCCAATGACCAAAAGATATTTTTGCATAAAAGTGATGTGGAAATATCACATGACATCCCCAAATTTTGGTTGAAATTTTAAAGAAGTATTTGAAAGGGTTACAGTGCAAAAGAGGCTCCATAACTTATGAAAAATCATTTTTAGAAGAATAAAGCTCAGGAAAAACAATTATGCAAATAAACCCACTGATAAAATAAATGTTTTCTTGAGAGGGTATACAAGTCCAATAATATTTTTGGAAGGTTTTCACTTGGGGTAAAAACTTCACAATATCAAAGAAAAGAGAGGTTCTGAAATCAAAAGATAAATCCAGAAAATAAAAATTTAATTTCCTGGCAAAATTTTAATAAACAAAATATGGTTAAATTTTTGGGGTGTTACACAAACTTTGCCCCCATCTAAAATTTTTGACATATTGTGGGTTGGGGGTAGGACAATAATCTCAGGTGTCCCAAATGTCGGTGGGATAGATTTCGGCCGAGCGCATGGGTGTTTAGGCGCCCACGGCGTATGAATGCTTCTCGGAGGCGGTTGAGACTGGTGTCTTGGTGAAGTTACAAACCTACCCCGGTTTAGACCTTTGGACATCGGGCCGATAGCCTACACGGGCCAGAGTCAGGACAGTAATTTCCTACCACCAAACATTAGTCTCGCGTGGTTTCGGGTGACCATAGGCCTATTTGGCGCTTCGTTCAATATTTGGGAGCAGAAGCATTAACGGTTTCGGTTCTCTTGAATTGAACATTCAGGATTTGTCAAACTTCACAAATCTTTACTCTTGAAAATCCTAAAGCTACGATTATTTTGGAATGGAGGTGGTACATTTGAATATACATTGTACACGAGTATATATTAAAAAATATGCAACTTACCTCAGTTCATGCATGGTTCCAGATATAATCTCCTTGGTTGCAAAAAAAAGTTAGACATGCGTATGAATATATATAGCATGTTCAAATGCACAACAAAGATTGATGCCCCCTTTTACATCTGATTTACAAATGCCATTATCTCGGGTTCAAATAGATGAATGCACTTCCTATGAATTCGAATCTTCGAAACCCCTTTATGTTGAATTCGACATGTATTCTATTTTGTAGCTAGCAATTTGGAATGTATCCATGCAAGTGACAAATGTATAAAGTGCTTCACACTAACAACATGGAGTGCACTAATTAATGTTTATATATGAATTGCAAAAGCATCCATTGCCTATATTTCAAACCGCTCTCACTCTATGGATCGATAATAGGAAATAAACACATGCACATGCTAGAATTCAATAGAGTATGGGTGTCTGATAGACCGATTTCGTCCATACACAACTTGCAAAATTCATGATCTCATCCAAAAATAATAATGCCATTTATATTTTAATTTAATGCGTAGAACCGCCTTTTACACGTAGATGCACTATGCCTCGGCCCGTTCTCACAAACGCGCTATATATCTCTCTATCTACCGCATAAGTGCACACACTTTATATGCATCGGCATTTCTCTTTCACACATGATCACAATCTCTCTCGGGGTGTCGGGGAGTCTCACGCACATGCTCTCTCTGTATATCTCTCTCTTTCTGACTACTATGTACTACTCTTTTCACTAATCTCAGTTGGAAAACGCTATTTCTCTCACATGCATATATACACACGCACGGTCTCTACTAGCCCTCTATACGCACATATATGTGCCTACGTGTCTCCCGCACGCACATTATCTTTAGGCCTCTCTCGCACACATTGCCCCCCCCCCAGACACACCTCTCTCTTAGTAGTTGGCAGATATGATTCCATCATATCATTTGGTAGGATATCCCTGACTATTAGGCTGGATGGTAATACGAGGCAAAGTTTTACCCTAGTTCGGACACTTGCAGTTGAGGAAAAAGCCTACTCCTGGTACTGTATATTAGTGATAGGGGTGTGTACAAAGTACACGTGAATACTAGGCATTGTGCGTGTGTGTGTATACTATCGACGAACTAGCCCCCAAGCTTCTATAACATACTGGGGGCCTACGGTTACGAATCATATATTGTCGGCTTATCACCAGTGGGGATAGAGTCCTCCGCGACTCTGGTAGCTAGCTTCGTGTTGTACGCCGAGTCCTCCACACGGGTCTTCGTATAACGCGTCTCGATCCAACCTATGTCGCGCAGGATGGAACCGACCCATGAGTCGTCATGTTGACCCACCACAACTAGAAATGATGTGCCCACCACACCACACACGCAATCGGCCACTAAGAAAATAAGCATATACAATACTACAATGTTATACATGAAAGTTAATTGCATGGTGCATCCAAAAATATTTGTTCTGCATTGTGAATGTTTATATATTCTTCTAAAATATTAGTCACAGGAAAGAGAAACAAAGGGCATATCTCTCCTTGTCTCCGCCGGACATCCCCTCTTTCTACACCACTTTCATGTACGCACACAAACTAACTCTCGGCCCTCTAAAAGTATGTATGCCCACGACACATTCCCGCATGACGGTCACTGTATTTCAAGCTAAAGCACTATACGGTCACTGGAGTTCAGAATATGCTCATTACGGTCACCGTATACATTCTCGTGGTGATCATATGGTATCTAGCTCATGATACGTCTCCATATTTTCTTGATGACACTGACGGACTTTGCATTTGATGCGTGCTCAATAGTTTGTTGACGATACTTATGGTCATTGTATTTGAAGCGAAAGCACGATATGGTCACTGGACTTCAGAATAAGCTCATCACGGTCACCACATACATTTTTTCGTGCTAACCAACATGTGGTTGGATGGTTAGGAGGATAGTGGTTTCTCGAGCCCACTAGGGTTAAAGTCCCGGTGCTCGCATTTATCCTGGGTTAATTTCAGTATTTTGCGGGAATGTGCGTTCAGTGGGAGGAGACGTTCCACTCGACTACGAGGCACCTATGGTGACTTCGTAAAATCTCAAGATCATATGCTGGCCCACTCTCTCGAAGGTGCTCATAGGGGTAGGGTCTGCGTGTGTGCGCTTATAGCAGTGAGTGCTTGCGCGTATATATGAGCCCTTGCGTCTGTACCGTCTTAAAAAAATACATGTCATGATTATACGGTCACTGGCTCACCCGTACAACTCCGTATTTTGTTGATGACACAATCAATTAACCAGTCAAACGTTCCATGTGGCGCAACTAGTGTTGCACCATCGGGGTGCATAACCGTGGGGCCCACCTGTCAGCCCGTATATGAAAGAAAGAAATGGTAGTTTGAGTCTGTACTGTGTTAATAAAATACATTTTAGGGTGATCATACGGTCACTGGCTCACCATACAGCTCCGTAATTTGTTGATGACATGATTAATTGTCCAGTCAAACGGTCCACATTCAGCAGTGCACATTACCATAGGGCCCACCCGTCAGCGCGTATATGAAGGACAGAAATGGTAATAAAAATTAGTGGTTGGTGGGTACTCGAAGTCGTGAGACCTCTGGTTGGCAGTCGCCTGTGGTGGGGGCGCGTTGATTGGGCGGTGGGGTGGGGATCGCCGGAGAAAAAGCTCGGCGCGGGGGGCCTAGAGGGATGGCCGGTGCAGCGGCGGACCGGCGGTGGCATGGCGGGGGGGCCGGCCGCGGGCGGCGGGGGCCGGCGGTTTGGCCGGTGGTGGCTGGCAGCTCCGGGGGGTGGAGTTTGATGATAAACTGCAGGCCCTTGATTTCGTATCCAACGGCTGGAAAATCTAATGACCAGAGATGAAAAAGTCAGTCGACTGACGTGTAGCCTCACCCCGCACGTACACATGCACGCACGCAAGACACGCACGCATGCAGGCGTGCAACACTGACACGTACACATAACAAACACACGCATGCATGCAGGCGTGCAACACTAACGCGTACACATGCACTCACGAACACACGCACGTACGCACACATGCATGCAACACTGAAACGTACCCTTGCACGCATGCAACACTCGCACGCCTGCATGCACACAGCACACGACGCAAGACACACGCTCAACCAATACGTGCATGCACCCTTTGTTAAGGACATGGATTGTTACGTGTATTAATCAATCTTATTTGTGATAAGCAGAACATTGATGTTTGTAGCGGTCTTTATGAATTACAATGTATCAAACGGGCTATCAACATAGAAGGCTTATCTACATGAAAAGGATGACGCCGCACTCAATGAACAATCATCGGTTTATGAAATGCCCGCTTCTGACCGCCCTGGCCCACCAAAGGTTCCTCTGCTGTGTGCTGCCTACGTTGGGTCACTAACATGCAGGCCATGTACCCAAAGAGCCCACACGTCAGTGGAAGAACGGCGCGCTGTCCTACGTCAGAGTCAAGGGCGTCACTCGCTGCACGCCCGGCTGAACACGCCTCCTTGCCGCATTCAAATGCCTCCATGAAACCTTTCGGCGTTCTGGGAACGGGAGTCCCCATACTTGCTTGCCTGCGGCCCACGGCATGGCTTTGCTAGCAGGCTCGTACGGCCCATCTTCATCAACAAGGCATTCAAGACCCTTGCGAGGGGCCAAGCCTCACGAGGCGGACGACGCAAGACCTCCTCAGGAGCTGCCTGTCCACGCAGGCTCGCGAGGAGCGGAGATATCAGGGCGGGACAAACCTCGCGAGGCTCCTGTGACGTGAGCCATGACGGTCGACACCAGGCAGGGGCCAGCGCGCACAGCGTCCTTGTTTCCTCTTTGGTGCTGAGGAAGCAGGCGCAGGCGCGGAGTACTGAGGCATCAGGCAAAAGTTTCTATATCAGTGCAACGAGACCAAGACCAGCAGGCCAACGGGACGGAGGTCACCATGGAGCCCAAGACGGCGTCACCCCGAGGGCCTTTTGCAGACGAAGACCGCTTTTGTGAGGATAGCTTGTACTAGCTGTCCCCTTTCAAATTGCCCGCCGTTGTTGGCTCCCTTCCCGCTCAATATTTGGGGAGAGGAACAGGGCCTATATAAGTAGAGCTAGCCACCACCGTAGGAACAAGTCATGGAGAGGCATCGACTCCTCACCCGCACAAGTTCACGAAGCACAAGAGCACCTCAGCCTTAGGAAGCTGTTCTTCCCCTTGTACTGTTCATCATCAGCACAAGAGGCAATCCACCACCACACACTGGAGTAGGGTATTACACCACAATAGTGGCCCAAACCAGTATAAATCTCGTGTCTTTCTGTGTTGCGAGTGCGTCGAGTTCGTCTGCGAGATCTTAGCGAGCTAGGGCGTAGATTGGTAGGGGGGAAAGACTCCGCGCGCACCCCAGAGTTCGAACCTTAAGGGTTTTGCCGGAACCCCAGATCCGACATTTGGCGCGCCAGGTAGGGGTGCGTCGTAGCTTCCCTTCCGACTTAGCAGAAAACAGAGCATGGCAGAAACAATAATATGAAGGCATCTTGGTGAGCTTGATGCACTCACTACAGAGCTATGCATGACAAAACAAGTATACCTACAGCAAGATGGCATTAATATGAACCTATCCATGGCAAGATAAAATACATAGCATGTATGGATCAACTACAACAAGCTTGGCAAAATTGAATAACACGTAAACAATCTGCCAGAAATATTTTATAGCAAAAGTAGAGCAAGATTGAGTCATGCTATGGCACTCCATTATTGCAAACCAGTGCAGGAATGGATTAATTACAACAATATCTACAAAACATTCTTACTGAACATCTCCAAAATATGCATGGATCTCTCCGTAGCATCAAGTTTACATGGCAACAAAATAACAGCAGACAAAAGAGAAATCGCCAAGTCCCTGAAATCAGAAACATTACGGGGCCTAGTTTGCATGCTTGTGCTAGTCACCACAGAGATCACAAAAATACATGGCATACCCCTCTGGAAAGATGGCATGGCATACAACAAAACACATGTAGAGCTCATGCCCATAAGATGCATAGATTAAATGATACAAAAATAACAAATCCTCAAGTTCTGATAAGTAACAGCAGATAACAGCAACTAGCACTCTTGCACCAGAGATTTGGGCATCAAGATGGCCTAAAATGAACATGGTGCAATGGAACAAAATGAAGAGCATCACGAGACGAACATTTCCATATAACACACGCGCGAAATGGAGCTATATGCAGAGAGTTACGATGCTATAAACATGGGCACATACTGTAAAATAAAATGACTTCGAGAATATTTCGGGGGGTCTCGGGGTCAACCTAGGTTTGACCAGATCTGGATCGGCTCGACGGAGCTCGCCGGAGCCGCTGCTGGCCGGAGCGGAGGAGACGACGGTGAGGGAGAGGACGGCGGGCGGGCGGCGGAGGAAGAGGAGGACGGCGAGGACGCGGCGACCCGCGTCGAGGGCGGCGGCCTCGGGTGCGGCGTCCGCGGCGGCGGCGACCGATGCCGGGCG